>NW_007259427.1:0-91833 GCF_000164805.1 Carlito syrichta
TAAAAAAAATAAAAATAAAAAAATAAAAAATAAAAAAAACAAAACAATACTATTTGGCCCAAAGTACATATATCCGGGTCAGAGTGTAGTCCAAGGACTGTCATTTTATAACTTTGGACTCCAAATATCCTTCAAGTGTAGTAACTTTGGACGTCAAATTTCTTTGTTGCTGGCTAGTGACTTCTGCAGTCAAAAGCTCTGAATAGTAGTCATAGCTGTCTTTCACGAATACAAATGAGGAAGCAAATTAATTGTTTCATGAATATCATTTTGTAAATAAAATCTTTCAAAATATGAGGTCATGGGAGAATGTGGATAAGAAAAGGGACCCCAGTTGGATGATAAAATGATTGAAAATCTGAGCTAAATCAACCCACACTACCACAATGCCAACTCAAAGCAGACCTTCAATAAATACTTGTTGTATAAATGGAAGGATGGAAAGACGCATGGTTGAGTGGATGGATTGCAGATGGATGCAAGGAAGGATGGATAAATGCATTGTTATAGCCTCATCAAAGGTTCAAAGAGTCTTTGACTCTATACATAAGTTAGAATCACATGTCAGGAATAATCAGAGACTATATTAAGTAATGGCTGGATCCCACTTTCAATACAAGCTCTCTCTCCTTCTTCATAGCCACATTGCATTTTGGTGGCATTGTTTTGTCCCCCTTCAAGTCACTTTAGCCAGATGTCGCTGTGTAAAAAATGCTAATGGCTTGGGTATGCACATCACTTGCCCTGGCCCATTCCTCCCTAGAAATGTCCCTGGCTCTAGGCCACACAACGTAAAGATTTAGTTTTAATAGGAAAAGCATTTGATGCCAAATGATTCTATCATCCAATTCCTACAAAGGGTATTATACCAAATAGCAACACAAAATGCAAATGGTTTGGTAACCTAGCAGGGACAGAGATTCTAGGGAATTGGAAAGGATTTGGGAAGGTAAAGCATACAGGCAGAGGAAACACAGGTGACAGAGAGAAAGCACATCTTAAGAAAGACCAGGGCTGTAAAATAATCGGACATTTCCCATCTTCCTTTTCACAATAAGCACTCTTCTCAAAACTGACAAAAACATTTCTTAAGAGGGCCCTTGTGATCTATTCATCAGAAATGCAGGTAGAGAATATTTTTCATGTCAGGGCACTTATGTCTAGAAAACTAGACCTTTTAAAACTATAACTCCTTGCCAGGAAGCCATGACCATGATTTACAGAGGATGTGAGTTTTAAGAACTAGAGATAATGACTCTGTTTAAAATACACTGTGCCTTCTTGCGTCCAGCACAATGCATCGGATCATTACAGCGGTGGCTAGTTGGATGATTTATCTGCTCTTTAAGGGCGAGGAATATACTCCATCAAAACTGCTTTAACGCCAATTGAGCTTTTTGAATATTTAATAGCCGATGACCTGTGACTAAAGTTAATGAAAGTATCTTTGCCTCTAATGACAAACCTGATGAACTGGTGATGAGAAGAAGATAAGACTAGCTGAGTTTTTACTCTAGGAAATACCTCCAGAGAAATCTATCAATGTTCCTCGTGGTAAAATCAATTTAATTGTTGATCTTCAACCCCTTCCGAGCATCCTCAGGACTAATGGGATGAGCATTTCCTCTGAACCCAAATGGCTATGTTTAAAGCTGTAGGAAACAAAGACCAAGAGGACCAGAAATAACAAAGAATTCTCAAGTCCTCAAGGACTGCAGCAGCACGGGCTTCCTCCAGTGGGCTTCAGAAGGAGGAATAACCTATTTATTTATTTATTTTTTGAGTTGGAGTCTCACTCTGTCACCCAGACTGGAGTGCAATGGCCACTCCCGGCCACCGCAGCCTCGACCTGCTGGGCTCCGGCGATCCTTCCGCCTCAGCCTTCCGAGTAGCCGGAATTACAGGCGTGCACTACCACGCCTGGCTAATTTTTTGATTTTATTGTAGAGATGAGGTCTCGCCTGCCCAGGCGGGTCTCTAACCCGCAGGCTCAGGCAATCCACTCACCTCAGCCTCCCAAAGGCACGGGATTACAGGCTGAGCCACCGAGCCCGGCTGAATAACCTATTTCTAAATCAGTCCCGGATAGGTTCTCATCTCTCTGCACACTAAACTGAAGGTCTGAAAATTACCAAAGATTCTTTTTCACACAGAGCTTTTAACATAAATATGGCTCCTCATGTCTTAAAATTATCCACAGAGGCAGGAGAGTGAAGTGAAAATTGATCCCAGACCTGCACTGCCATGTGTTTAGGAGTCAGTAAACTAGGACCCATGGGCCAAATCCAGCCCATCGCCTGTTTTGTCAATAAAGTTTTATTGAATTATGGCCCATTCATTTATGAATTGTCTATGTCTGCTTTTTCTCTACCAAAGCAGAGTTGAGTAGCTGCAATAGAGATTGTATGGCCCAGAAAGTCAAACATATTCAACTATCCCTTATCTAGATGAATCATTCAGCTCAGTGGATCTTAACACTGACATCTGTTCAATAATGTAAATCAGCAGTCCCCAATCTTTTTGACATCAGGGACCAGTTTTGTGGAAGACAATTTTTCCACAGACAGCAAGGGAAGGTGAGGTGGGGAGGGAATCTTCAGGAATTAGATTCTCACAAGGAGCATACAATTAGATCCCTCACATGTGCAGTTCACAATAGGGTTCGTGCTCCTATGAGGATTTAATGATGCCACTGATCTGACAGGAAGCGGAGCTGTGCTCACCCCTCATCTCCTGTTATACGGCTGGTTCCCAACAGGCCACGGACTGGTCAGTACAGGTCCATGGCCCAGGGATTAGGGACCCCTGATGTACAAGATACATCTCTACATCCTCTATTTCATATGATATAAAGAGGCCCAAAGTTGCCTCTATATAAAACTCTACTAAATAAAACTTTCTAAATAAAACTCTACTCACTACATACCTATTAGAATGGCCAAAATCCAGGACACCAACACCACCAAATGTTGGGAAGGATGTGGAATGACAAGAACTCCCATGAATCACGAACAGGAATGCAAACAGTACGGCCACTTTGGAAAACAGTTTCATGGTTTCTTATAAAACTAAACATACTCGTACCACATGATCCAGTCATCATGTATCTTGGTATTTACCCAAAGAAGTTGAAAACTTATGTCCACACAAAAACCTGCACATGGATATCTATATACAAGTTTCCAACTTTTTTGGATATGGATATCCATATCCAAAAAAGTTGAAAGCTTATGGCCACACAAAATCTGCACACGGATTAAAAAAAAAAACCGGAGGTATATCTAGACAACTGAATACTATTCAGTGCTAAAATAAAATGAGCTATCAAGGCATGGAAAAAACATGGAGGAACCTTAAATGCATACTACTAAATGAAAGACGCTAATCTGAAAAGGCTACATACTGCATGCTTCCAATTATGACATTCAGGGAAAGGAAAAACTGTGGAGAAAGTAAAAAAGATCAGTGGTTGCCTTGGGGGGAGAGGATGGGGGAATGATGTTTAGGAGAGTGAAACGATTATGTGTGATATTATCATGGTATCAATATTGTAAGAGGATAATACTATGCATCTGTTCAAACCCACAGCATGCATACAAATCTAGAGTATAAATTATGAACTGCAGATGATTACAAGTGCATCAATGACATTCATTAGTTGTCATAAAAGTACCACTCTGGTGAGGGATGTTGATAGGAGAGAAGCCACATACATGTGAGTGCAGGGTGTATAGAGGAAGTCTGTACCATCCCCTTAATTCTTCTGTGAACTTAAACCACCCTTTAATTATCTATTATAAAATGAAAACAACTCTATTAGCCAGTGAGAACGTGAAGGGCGTTGAGAGTTGTTTCCAGCTTACACCATCTTCTGGACACCTGATAGAACTGCACTTCCTGGACGCTGAGTAGGACCAGTGAGCTGTAAGTGGAAGTGGCACATATCACTTGCAAGCTGGGGGGTGACCATCCAGAACTCTCTTCTTCCTTTGGTTCAACAACCGGCAAATTCAAGCTTTTAATTTTCCTGAGTGTCACTGATAAGCAGAGCCTCCCAGCGGACCTCTGATGGATAGAATGGAGCCAGGAAAGAAGGCTGTCTTGTTCTAAGCCACTGAGATTTGTTGTTAATTTACTCATCAAAATCTAGACTAATGCAGAGATGATCAATAACTATAATATGCTATCATATTATATTATATTTGCAAAACTGACTTCCTCCTCTCACCTCCAGTGTAGTCAAAGATATAGCATATTTAAGGGGAAAAAATTGATCCAGGCGTGAATTTTAATTTTCACTAATCAATCTCTTAAACACTTAGAGCTATCTAATTTAGTTCATGAAAACTTACTAAAATCTTGGTCTTCTATTTTTGAGCATCTTAAAACTCCAAGAACTCTCTCTCTCTCTCTCTCTCTCTCTCCCTCCCTCTCTCTCTCTCTCTCTCTCTCTCTCTCTCTCCCCCCACCCCCATCCTACAGTACTTTCTTATTGATTTCTCAAAGAACTAAAAATAGATCTACCATTCAGTCCAGAAATCCCACTACTTACCCAAGTGAACAGAGGTCATTAGGTCATCATATTAAAAAGACACCTGTAATCCCGCGCCTTTGGGAGGCTGAGGTAAGTGGATTGCCTGAGCCCATGGGTTCGAGACCCGCCTGTGCAGCAAGACCTCACCTCTACAATAAATCAAAAAAATCAGCCAGGCGTGGTAGCGCATGCCTGTAATTCCGGTTACTTGGAAGGCTGAGGCGGAAGGATGGCCGGAGCCCAGCAGGTCAAGGCTGCGGTGGCCGAGAGCGGCCACTGCGCTCCAGTCTGGGCGACAGAGTGAGACTCCAACTCAAAAAAAAAAAAAGACACCTGTACTCATATTTTGATCGCAGCACAATTCGATGTGGAATCAAAAACCTACACATGCATCGACTGATCAGTGGTTTAAAAAAATGTGTTATACACACACACATACACACACACACATACACCATGGAATATGATGCAGCCTTAAAAAAAAAATGAAATTATGTCTTTTGCAACCACTTGGATGGGACTGGAGACCATCACCCTAAGTGAAGCAACACAAAACCAAATCTCACATGCTCTCATTTATAAGTGGGAACTAAACTAAGGATCTTCAAGACATACAGAATGGTACAGTGGACACTGGAGACTCAGAAGAGTGAGCATGAGAAGTGGAGGAGGGATTTAAAAAATCATGTATCCGGTACAATATGCACAGGCGGGGCTGGTGGGACACTTAAAGCCCAGTCTTCTTCGCCACAACGCAATGCATCCATGTAACCAAAGTCCTTTGTACCCCATAAAGCTACTGAAAAAAAATTTTTTTTAAAAAAAAGAAAGATTACAAATAAAAGAGCTCTCTTATTCATGGTTATCTGTCAGTGTGTAACCTCCCGGAGAGGAAAGTTCTTCTTTCTCCCTGATTAATTTTCTCCTAAAATGACGGCTTTTGTCCCTTCCTCGGAAAGCACAGAAGCAGAATGATTCTAGTCAATACAAAGGCTGGGAGAAGGTGACAAAACCATCCCTTCCCCAGGTAAACACGCCTAGCTCACTGTGAATCGCCAACAATTCTGCTAATGTTTGAGCATCGATTGCGTTTTATTTCTCAACTGGTTCAGAAACCAGGCAGAAAGAACAAAGACCAACTGGCATCCTCTGGGAAAATCTCCAGAACAGTGGTTCCATGGCCACACACTATCCCTTTGCTGTGTGAGAATGTCACGGGATAACACTGGAAAGTAAGATGACTATACCTTGGTGCAGCCCCGCCCAGTTCTCCTCCCCCTGTGACTTCTTCCTGGCACTGCCAGGTTTGCAGAGCATTCAACCAAAGGCCTGATTCTCCACATGAGAAGGACAACCTTTCTTGGCCTGTATGTGAAGGGCTGGCAGAACGCCCAGAGCACCTTCACTCTCGAGCAGTCTTCCCATCGGACTGGAGGAAGCTCCTCTCCCTCTGCACCATCAGTTTCTAGTCTTCCCCTCCACACCTAAAATCTCTCTCTGCCACACCGATACAGAATGAAACGCAGGACTACTTGGGGAGAATGAGCAAAAATACAGAGGAAAATACTCCTGACACTGTCCTTGGAGTGTCACGTGATTCCTGGCAGTTTCATCCTTCGGACATAAACTTGGACCTCATCACAAAGGCTTTCTGTATTTTACAAATGGGCCACACCTCATATGCCATAGAATGGCAGCTTTGATCAAACCACAGACTTGCTTCTGAGACTTACAAGCTGTTGCTGACAGATGATCCCCTCTATCCCCTGACTGCATAATGACCACTTTCTGGGATATCATCAAACCCAGGTGCTGGCCCAGGGTTCAATCTACAGCTTTCTGAGCCTTGATAAAAGAATCTGGAATCTTCTTTGAGTCAGTTATTTCTTTGTGAAATCCAGTGGGTCACCAAGTCTTGCTGCAATGCCTCTCAAGGTTCTCTTCTTTCAATTTCCTTTACTCCTCTTCTTTTTCAGGCCCTTGGCATTTCTTGTCTGGACAGTAGAAATTATTAACTGCCCCTCCTGCCCCTGGCCCCCATCCTCAAGTGCCATTGACGCGGTAATCACCACGAAGCACTCCGCCGACCACCTGATTCCCTTTCAGCAGCCCAGCATGGGGATGAAACCACTCCGGGTTGTACTTTCCTCATCCCAAACTGGGAACAGTAGCAGCACTCACCTCACAGAATTTAGGAGGACTGAGTAGGATAATGCCTATAAAGCTCTTAGCCAATGTTTCGGCATCCGTAAGTGCTCAATAAATGTTTATTATTGTTGTATGTTCCAAGCACGTGAGGCCCTGCCAATTCCGGGCATGGAAAACATTTCCATTTCCATCTCCTACCAATCTTCACAGTGGATGTAATCCCTTTATCCAGCGGTTCTCACCCTGTGCTCCCTAGGACACCGCTATACTGCAAACTCCTCCACAGGAATATTGGAACCTGAGTTTTACGTCTTAGCCCACTTATCTCCAAAATGGCAAGAGAATAGTGAGAATTACATGTATCTTCCATTTCTTCCCTAGGAGAAAATACTCTAAAATTAGTCATATAAACGCTACATCACTTTCTGAATCAGGTACAATGTTTTGATGTCTAATCATCTTTATCTCCATCCGAAATGAGTTGCCCACCTTGAAGGCCCTCGTGCACACACTTCTCAGACTCACCAGAAGGGGGAGTGCTGGCATCAAGTAGAGAGCTCAAGCACTCCCTCACGGGACCATTATTTGCTCCAGAATTCATAATCCAATGATGTTATTTTCTTTATAATTACCAGAGGCCCAGAAGAAGGAAGCATCTCAGCTCTTGCAATTAGTTCTTCATGCATATTTGTCATAACACTGGCCATGCTTGCTCTTATTATCAAAAAGACTCTCTGTGGTTTGCAAAGATCTGAATTCTAGTTACAGACTAGAATACCTGAGTTACCTGAATTCCAAGTTGGTGATGGCTCCTCTGCATGCCTCATTTTATTTCCAGGAGCCTATATGGAGTAGAAGCATCCACACGGCACTCAGGAGCACAGACTCTAGACCCAGCCTGCCTGAAGTCAAATCCCAACTCTGATACTTACTAGCTGTATGACCCTGGTTTATACTCCCTGTGCCGGAGTCCCTCATCTGTAATATGGGAATAACCAGCAACCTACCTCTTAGGCTGTTGTGAAGATTAAATGACTCAATATGTGCAAAATGCTTAGAACGGTGTGGAGTACATGGTGAATGCTGTGTGTGATTTTGCCACTCCTACCACTACTACCCGCAGTTATCATCCTGAAGCATCACAGATGGGAAAAGGAGGAGCAGATACTAAATCTGTCATCTCAAAAGCAGCTCGGCAAAGGGAACCTTTTCAATAGATTCTACTCTATCTGGAGTCAATGCTTCCAGCAGCAGCCACAGGAGGAGAAAAGACAAAACAATATTCAAATTAGAGAGGATTACTTATGTACCCTAGGTTTTACTTTCAGAAACTCAGGGCGGATAGAAATTCATATGTGTAAGAAAATGCATGGGCTCTAATAACCATGGATGGTTCATAAACAGCCACCCAGGGGACCCCACACTAATGAGATTGTTATTGATGGAGGACACCAGTGTGCCCTTGACCATGCCCAGAGATATCGCTCCGCTGTCAAAACAGTCTGCTCATCGGTGACAAATATGCTCCATCCCAACTTGATTGTGACATTCCCTGCAGTAAGAATACGTTCTCACCTCCATCACTGTCACAAATGTCTACCCAGATTACCTGAGTTCGTTTCTATGAATTTCCACTATTTTTCTTTCCAGCTTCTGTGACTGCTTGGGAAAAATCTCAAACTCACTGATGTAATTCTCTGGATGTTCATCAGGATCGTAATCACCGAGCTCAGCTGTAACCAGTAGAGAAAGAGGAAGAGAAAGATTAAAAGCAATAATATGAGCAGAGTGCATATGGAATGTCTCCTGCCATCACAAAGAAGAGATTGGAATAGCCTCACCCTTGTCCACAAAATGTATTTGTGCCCATGGAAAGATCACAACCTGAATGTCTGGATGCTCCTACTTCCTTCAGATCTAGCTGTGTGAGCTGAAGCATTTGAGAACCTTCTCTGGGTCTTGCGTTCTTTATCTGTATCATAAAGGAATTTAAATATTGTTTTTTGGCCAGGCACGGTAGTTCATGCCTGTAATCTCAGTGCTTTGGGAGACTGAGGTAGGAGCATCACGTGAGGCCAGGAGTTCAAGACCAGTCTGAATTCAAGACCACTCTGTCTCTACTAAAATAAATAAATAAATCGGCCCCCAATTTATTATTAAGAAATTAGCAATTTTACTATTTTAGTTTTTCCAAGGAATTGTAGGACATTTAGCACCACTACCCTTCAGGCACTAAACGTTAGTAGCATACTCAGTCATTGTGACCATCAAAACTGCTCCCTCCCAGAAATTAGTCAAAGAATACAAGATTTCAAACAGGAGGAAAATATTCAGCAGATCTATTGTACAACTGTGGTGACTTTAGTCAGTAACACTGTATTGTATACTTAAAATCCTTAAGAGAGTAGCTTTGATATGTTCTCAGCACACACACACAAAAGTATATGCAGTAACAGGTATGTTAATTAACTTGACTCAGCCAGTCCACAATGTATACATATTTCACAACATCATGCTGTGCATCATAAATATATACAATGTGCGTCAATTTAAAATTTTAATTTTTTTTAAATCTTAAGATTCCCCCATTATTTCTAAATGTTCCCTAGGGTACGAGGTGGTAGCACCTCTAGTTGGAAACTGGTAGACATTCCTCATGGTTCCTTTCATAGCTAATATTCTCTGAATCCAGGAATTCCCTGTGCTAAGGTGTGTGCTGGTGTGACTTATTCAATGAAAAATCACAGTGTGAAGGAACCCAAGGGGATTGCACTTAGAAACAAATGGATTGCTCTCCAAATAAAAGAGTATATATCTACGTAGGGAAGACCATACCAAATTAAGGCTGTTGTTGCCTTTGGAGGGTCTTCAAGGGTAAAAAGAGAAATGCCTGCACATCTCTAAGAACCCAGAAGGCTAAGGTGGGTACATGGACCACAGACTGGAAAAGAAAAGGTAATGTCCGGAAATAGGAATATTTTCTACTGATTTCACATGCTTGCTAAGGAAAATGAGACAGAAGAAACAAGTATCCCAGGCAGAAGCAGAGGATACGACCCAAGAGAATAGACCAAAGAGGGTGAAAAAACTGTGTTAGAAGATCCTCATCACCAACATGACTATGAAGTAGATAAAAATCAGTATGTCTTGAGCACATCTGAAAAATCACACCCAACTCTGTAATTTGTATCTGTTGTCTTCCCCTTGTCAAATCATCTAATGATGTAAAAGGACATAGCTGGGAGAAAAGCAAAGCTCTCACAAAATTCAAATTACAGAGTTCTTAAACCAATCTAGGGTGTATACTATATGAGAAAGGAGTTTTCAAATAAGACCCAAAATACCATCAATCACAAGGGGGAAAATGATTAATTTAGTCAAATCAAAATTAAAATATATCTCTTGATTAAAGAATATCATAGCCAAAATAATAGAGAAATGACAAGTTGAAATAATAGATTTGCAAAATTTAAAGCTGACAGGTACTAATATCTAGATAAAGAAGAAAACTTTCCAAATCAATTTTTTAAAAGGGGAGGCAAGAAAACTAATAGAGAAATGGTTAAAGAATATGAACAGACAATTCGCAGAAGGGGAAACCCAAAGAGCTAATGTAGAGAGAGAGGTTCAAATTCATTAGTAATCAGAGATATGCAAACCAATAAGATGTCACTTATTGGAAAACAACAACAACAAACTGGGACATTGGTAGAGACAAGAAAAATCAAAAACAGTGTGCATTTTGGGGAATTCCAGATATGTGTTTTTCTTCTAGAGAGCAAGTTGGAAGTATTTAGTCAAATACTATGACCAACCAATCCCATTTCTGGGTATATATCCTAGAAAAACTCTGGATGCAAAAAAATGATATGTTCAAGTTTCTTTTTTTTTTTTTAAATCACAGCATCAATCATGATAGTCAGAAGCTGGACACAATCTGGGGTGTTCATTGTTGGTGGAACAGATAAACACAGGAGATGCACCCTTCAGAACACTGCAGTAGTTAAAAAGTAGCAAAATAGATGTATACCCAGCAATGGATAGATCCCAAAAGCAATATTCTGAGCATTAAAAAGGAAGGAATAAAATAGGTTCTATAGCCCCATTTAATTTATGCAATTTAAAAGTATACACACATAAATAATATTAATCATTGGATAATGATATATGCAAAGACAGAGATCTATATGAACCCAGCTGTTGTCTTTTGAGATGGAAATGGAGAATAATGGAAAAAGAAATCAATCCATCAATGGGCCCAAAGGGACCAATGATGAGAATGGGCCATGGACTGATGATGAACTCAACCTAAGCTAAGAAAAAAAAAATACACATAGCACACACACAAGCATGCACACGAGGACCCCTGTGAGCTGGCTATGGGCTTAAACATCTAGGAGTTGGAATAACCCAATGGCCCCACTTTCCATAGGTGATGGGGTAATGAGCCACCAATAGGAAACCAAGTCACTTTTAATGCTAATATCAGCTTGCAGAGTGGTTGGTGAGGGAGGGCGTTGGTTGTAAAGGGCGCTTCTCATTCCAGGAAAACTTACAAGATATAATGGACTTGCTCTGCTAAACACTGTAAATAAGAGGCCCAGCAAAGGCCAGAAAACTCAGAGAAGAAATGCCTTGGCGCCTGCACAGGGATGCTGACAAGGTGAAGATCAATGCTGTCCCCATCACAGGCCACGGTCTCTCGTCCCTTAAAGCTTGTCTTTTATTCTGATCTCCCCTTAAGCAGAAGGCAGTTTTCTAGTGAATAAGGACGTCTAGTTATTCATACCAAGAGGAGCTGGGTGCACAGCCATGGTTCTTTCTCCTACACATGACTTTGAGGGTGAAGTTGTGACAAATGACATACAGCACATTGAATGGTCTGTGGTTTGAAACAGGCTCTAGCACTTTCCTAAGAGAATTCAATTCTAAGAGAGAAATACAGAGTTTGAGGCAAATGGGTGAATAAATTCAGGGATGGTGTGTCAAAAGGGTTACAGGGCCAGGTACAGGGGCCCATGCCTATAACCCCAGCATGTTGGGAGACTGAGGTGGGAGGATCATTTGAGCCTAGGAGTTCAAGACCAGCCTGAGCAACAGAGTGAGACCCTGTCTCTACAAAAAAAATCAAAAACTTAGCCAGACATGGTGGTGCAGGCTGGTAGTCCCAACTATTGAGGAGGCTGAAGTGGGAGGATCACCTGATCCTAGGAGATTGGGACTGTAGTGAGCCATGATTGCACCACCGCACTCAGCCTGAGTGACAGAGTAATACCTCAACTCAAAAAAGGATAGTGACAGGCTTTTCCCTGGTTTGAAGAGGATGCATTGCAAAAGAACCTAGATACAAACAGTTTCAGGATCAACTCCTTCAGGATCCTTCCCCAATCCACCCTTGCAGGGAAGCCCTCCGGTGGCATTCACAGCAGGGAATGGACCTGTGTGTCCCTCTATCTAGCTGTTAACACATCCTCACAATGGCCTGCTTAGTTGGCTTTCTCCCCACAGGGACTCTGTCTGCTGTGTCTACCATCTAGCAGCTGTGCAATAAATGTTCGGAGAACATATGAATAAATAAATGAATGAGGTAGAGAATACCAGCCCAGCAGGTGACCAACCAACCTCTCCCAAGTATAGGGAGGAAGCACACACTGGTGCAATTCAGGCAAATGCCCTGATTCATCTAACATATTTAGTGGAGAATCTACTGTATGCCAGATACAGGAAGTCTGCAGTGAAAAGACACCCAGATCCTGCCCCCACGGAATTCAATTCTACATAGGAAGAAACAACATGATTAACCCCAAAACAGCTCAACAAGATCATTTGAGATATAAGTGCTTGCAAGGCAGTAAAAGAGGTGCGTGAGAAAGAATAATATGCAGAAGGCAGGCTACTGTAGCCAGAGCAATCCAGGAAGACTTCTCAGAAGAAGCAATATCTGAACTGAATTCTGAATATTCATCAGGAATTGAGACACAGGGGTTGAATACACAAGGCAGAGGAGACAAGTTCAATCCCTTCATGCTGTTGTTCTGTAGAAGGAATAGGAAAGATATTTTTATCAACAGAAGATATAAACAGATCCCAATGATTTTGTGTGTTTATTTTGCAAATTGTATTATGAAAGAAAATGCATTGCATGTATTAAATGTGCTCATTGGATTCAGTATGTATAGATAGCAAAATCCTGGATGGTTGGCTGTTACTTACACATTTGGAAAATACCTAAGTTTAAAACATACTGCTTAAAGAGCCTTAGCAAGCAAGACAGTGAGAAGTCACAGTGCCTGCAAATTGCTAATCATTTACTGCACTTTCCCTATCACTCTGTAAGAATATGCGGTTCTGACAAAGTCCATTTTTATCTGCATTTGTAAATGACCTTCAGAGCTGCTGAAGTACTCACCTGAGCATCAGAGAACTTCATGAACCACTTTTACTGACTTTGCTACAAATGACCACAGACACCTCCACATCGGAGAGCCAAAAGGCCTTTTGAGGTCTGCCGGTCCATTTCCAACCCTACTTTCTCCACAGCAACTGTGTGTGTATGTGGTCAGTGCTAATAGCAGTAAGGGATAAAATAGGACCCTGAACGTCTGGGTGGAGGCTTTGTGGCTTTATTTCAAACAGAAAAGAGGATGGAGAGCTTTCCATTATAGATCCATGTTGAGCTTGCGATAATTCACTAATGCCTAAATGCATTCTAAAATCCTCGAACGCTGGTCTGTTGCTTGGATTAGTATCGATTCCCTTTTCTCTTACGTAAGACAGTGTGCCATAACTTGGTCTATGCAGCCTTCACCACGGACAAAAGGAACTATGGGACTTAGCATCCCCTGACTCTGAGATCAGAGAGGCAACCCTCGGAAGAAGCTCACACTCCACCTCAGAGTAGACAGAAGGAGCATTTCCCATCACAGTATCACTGTAGTTCTGACTGCCTTGAACTAGAATATCCCCAAGGGCTTTACAGCCTCTGCCAAAATCTGCTACCCAATACTAGGCTGCTCCTGGAGAGGGAGGGACAAAATAACACTTACACTTCAGAATTCTCAGAGAACAATCACACCTGAGAACAGGGTCAAAGGAATTACTTCATAGCACAGAGCATCCCACAGGGACAGTGGTGGCCACAGAGAAATCCCCAGGAGAATGAAGCTCGTGGGTGACTGTCACCTATGCTTCATAAGCTTCTTTGTTTATTCCAGATCCATCATAAGATTGTCATACTGAGTCACCTCTCTCTCTCTCTTTCTCTCTCCCCACTCCATTTCCTCCACTCCTCCCCTTCCTTTCTCCCCTCCCTGCCATCCTCTTTTCTCTCATAAATATGTTATTAATATGCATGCTACAAATGGCTGGATCATCTTGGTCCCTACGGCCAGCTGCCTCCCAACTGGCCTAGGGGGACAGAACACCTGAGCCACTCTCGACTTGGATGCTGGGCCCATCCCCGGTAATGTGCTGCTTCAGGCCCCGGAGACCTCCTTTCCCCAAACCACTATCCTTACAAGATGGAGATATCCAGACGCCAACCCAGGTCAATGCGCTTACTATTTCCCCCTGCCCTCTCCCCCTGTGACTTGTTCAAACCTCAAAAGAACAGCAGCCACCTCTGACGGGCCTTCGCCTCCCCCGGTCTGGTGCAGAGTGGTCTCATGAAATCTCATGGCCAGGGAAGGAAGATGGCTACCCCATTTAATAGATATACAAACTGAAGCTTAAAGAGCTGACGTAATTTGTCTATGGTGAGGTAACCAGGAAATGGGAAGAAAGAGTCAAGTTGAAGGATGACAGATTGTGAGATTGGTGCTCTCTTCACCATGTTACATGGCTAGAAAAGCTGAAAAATTACACATAATACACACGTGCACATATGGAAATATATACACTCATATATATTCATGTATTTATACATTCACATATTTATTTATTCATATATATGAAAATGCTTCCAGAGATGACCCCCTTGTTTGACAGCTACCTTCCTGAACATAGATGGCTCCCTCAATATGCCCAATAAGCCTATATTTGACAGCTGGAGCCCAAAACATTCACTACTCCACACCCCGTCAGAGCTTCTCACAAACCACACATCCCAACTCCTCTGAAAGATAGCCTCTGACTCTACCCCAGGGGCTTGAAGGACCCTTTGTTTTTGCAGAGGCCCCTGTGAACACCTCAGCCCAGTCTCTCCCCAGGACCCCATCAGCTTGGGAAGGAAGGTGGGCAGGGGCTCTGTTGCCAAGTACCCAGCCATACCTGGCCTCTGATCACAAACATGGGCAGAGAAGTGAGGCCTACGATGCAGTGGAGGGAGTGAGTGAGCTGTGACCAGACTTACCTTGAACGATACAAGCACCCAGGTAGGCGGCATCAGAAAAGGAGCACAGCAGCCGACCGTGAAAAATATCTCTTTTAATTTGCAGGTACAAAAGGTACCTGCAATACAAAAGGAGAAATAATCATTCTGAGTTTTGGCTGAAGCCTAGGAGAAGCAGGATTGTTCATGCTTTAGCCACCTGGGTCACCAAAGCCCTCCACCACTTCAGGGAGGGGCTTAGACATGCCAAGGCTCTCATGGAGCAAGCAGAAAAAAGCTGAGAGGGGCCCTCTGAATTCCGCAGATTTGGAGTGTCTACTGAGCAGATCTCATCAGCTTCCCGAGCTAGACAGGCTCAGCCTTTTCAAAGAGCCCTGAAGAGAACTGAGGAAAGCCACAGGGCCCAAGTGGCCACTGCTCCTGGCAGGAACTCCCACAGGAAGACAACCTCAGCAGCCACCATCAACACCCTCTTCTCAGGTACACACTGGCCAAGTTCTGTTTGACCTGGAGACTCAAGAAACAGATCTAGCCAGGCTACAAGGCCAACCCCATCATTTCTCAGGGGCAGACAGACGCACATTAATCAATCTCAAAGAAACATTATTATGACGTCAGAAAGGCCATCATTCACAACTAGAGCTGTCACCTGTGTGGGGCCTTCTCCCCTCTCCAGATGCTCAGATGCCTACTGAAGCCAGACACATGGTAGCCTGTGACATGGGAGAGTCACACAGGTTGGTGTAAGGGGTTCGAAGCAGGCTGGGGACATAGTGGCTCCCTAGGATAGAGTCAGCTACCACACCACTCAGCCCAGTGTTGCCATTAGAAAAGCTGACCAGGTGTGTCCAGTTTTTCCAGAAAATAAAGGAGATTGGGGTTACAAGTAAAATTTTTTTTTAATTTTTAATTTTAAAGAAGTGGGGTACAATTCAGGGTTAGGTATACAAATGTTCATTATGCAGGTACCCTTGTTGATGAAGTGTGCCCCCTATTTTTTAAATTTAAATGTCTTTATCATAGAGTTGTGGGGCACAAGTGAGGATTTACTACATGAGCAGGCTGCGTGCAAGGAAAGTTTGGGCTTCTGGTGGCTCGTCTTCCCCCTGGTAGTAGACCAGGTACACAAGTGAAACTCTTTGAATTTCAGATGTTGCAACAAATTGTTTTCCAAAACACTGCAGCGCCAAACAAAAAACAGTGGGGGTCGAGGGGAGATGTTGAGGACGTGTCAGTTTGCAAGACCAGGTTCAGCCTCATCTTGTTTCTGTCTTTTCTGCTCCTCCCCGCTGATCCAGCCCGCTTCAGCGTTCCTCATCTTTCTCAAGGTTAATTATTTCATTGATGCCTCAGGCCCGGGGTCTCTTGTTTCTAACCAAAGTGACTTCACAGATAGGGGCATATTCTTTCCATGCTCAGTTTAGAGTCTAGTTCCCAGAGACCAGTGCATTTTTTCTTCCTATGTTCTTGGGTTGTGGGGGGTAGGGGAGATCACTCAATCAGTCTCAGTTATTACCTTGTGATGGTTGACTTTATGTGTCAGCTTGACTGTGCCATGGGATGCCCAGATATCTGGTTAGATATTATTTCTGGGTGTGTCTGTGCAGCTGTTTCTGGAAGGCTGACCAGCCCCATCTGGAAGGCTGACCAGCCCCATCAGAGATCACCATATGAATCGGTGGACTAGGTAAAGCGGATGGGCCTCCCCAGTGTGGGTGGACGTCATCCAACCCATTCAGGGCCTGAACAGCACACAAAGGCACTTGAGGTCGCATTCACTCTCCACCTGACTGCTTGAGCTGGGACATTGATCTTCTGTCTTCAGAGCTCCTGGTTCTCTGACCTTTAGACGTGGATTGGAGTCTACACCATTGGCTCTCTGGCTCTCAGACCTTTGAAGGACACCATCGGTTTTCCAGGGCCTCCAGCGTCCATGACAAGGGTCCATGAAATGTCTCAGCCTTCATAATCACATGGGCCAATTCCTTATAATACATCTCATTTGGAGAGATGTGTGGATGCATATGTATGTATGTGCCATGGGTTCTATTTCTCTGGAGAACCTTGACTAACACCTCCAGTGTCCAAGTAATTTGATCTTTACTCAACTTTATGAGGAGAAGTATGCATAATCCCCATTTTTAAGGCAAAAAAATGGAGACTTAGAGAGGGTGATGAACATGCTAAGGTCAGAGAGGTGCTGTTAACCCCAGAGCAGGAGAGCTCACTGTTCCTGGGCGCTAGTTCACTGAAAGACATGGGACATGTGGAAGGATTCCATGGCTCCCTGGTATTTTTCCTTCATTGCATGTTTATCTTACCCTGCTCTATGCTGTGTACTGCGCTCAGTACTAGGGACACAGTGGAGGCTCAAATGACATTCTCTGTCCCTAGTTCAATATGGAATTGTGTGCAGGGGATAAAGCAGTCCCTGACAAGTTTTTTATACAGAGTTTGGTGTGCATTTTGTCAGAGGAATAATATTACATATGGTAGGTAAGAACCCAGAGTAGCTTCCCAAACCAACGCCTCTCACACTTTAATACACACAGGAATTACCTGAAGTGCTTGTTAAAATGCAGCTTCTGATTCAGAAGGTCTGGCGTGGGCATGAGATTCCCCATTTCTTTTCTTTTTTTTTTTTTTTAGTCGGAGTCTCCCTCTGTCGCCCAGGCTGGAGTGCAGTGGCATGCTCATAGCCACCCCAGCGTCGACCTGCTGGGCTCTGGCCATCTTTCCACCTCAGCCTTCTAAGTAGCCGGAACTACAGGTGTGTGCTACCACACTGGGCTAATTTTTATTTATTGTAGAGATGCGGCCAAGTTGCCTGGGCTCACCAAGTTGCCTGGGCTGGTCTGGAATCCACGGGCTCAGGCAATCCACTTGCCTCGGCCTCCCAAAGTGCTGGGATGACAGGCTGAGCCACTGAGCCCGGCCTCCCCATTTCTAATAAGCTCCAGGTGATACCGTGATGCAGATCCACACACCACACTTTGAATAATAAGGTTCTAAACTAGCGGTTCTCAACCCGGAATGCATGCTAACATCTCCTAGGGGAGCTTTTGAAAAATCCCAGTGCCGTGGGTGCTTGGATCCTACCCCAGACCCAATTAAATCAGAATTAGAGTCCTCACCAAAACTTGCTCATGAGTGTTCACAGTAGCATTATTCCTAACTAAAAAGTGATGACAACCCAAATGTCCACTAATCGGTGAATGAATAAGTAAAATGTGGCATATCCATACAACGGAATATTATCCAGCCATAGAAAGAAATGAAGTACTGATCGATGCTACGACAGGGATGAACTTTAAAACAGTATGCTAAGTAAAAGAAGCCCTTTGCAAAATACCACATATCGGATGAGTCCACTGAAATGTCCAAAAGAAGCAGATATATGGAGACAGAAAGCAAATCAGTGTTTGCTGAGGGCTGGGAGTAGGTGAGATAAGGAGAGAGGAAGAGGAGTGACTGCCAATAGTTACAGGGGTCTCTTTTGAGGGACATAAAAATGTTTTCATATTAGATTGTAGTGACTGATATTTTGGTCAATTTTTTTAAACTGTGTGAATTACACTGAAAACCACCAAAGTATACAATCTAAAAGTTGAACTTTATGGCATATGAATTCTATCTCAGCAAAGCTGTCAACTTAAAACATCTGAATCTGGGATGAGGGGTCTAGGTGCTGGTAATGCTAAAAGTGATGACAACCCGAATGTCATCAATTGGTGAATGAATAAGTAAAATGTGGTATATCCATACAATGAAATATTGTTCAGTCACAAAAAGGAATGAAGTACTGATGGATGCCACAACAGGAATGATCCTTGAAAACAGTATGCTAAATAAAAATAAACCAGACTCAAGTGGCCACATACTGTTTAATCCCATTTATATGAATTGTGCAGAACAGACAATTCATTCTATAGAGGCGGACAGATAAGTGGTCGCAAGGAACTGGAGGGAGGGGCGTATATAGGATGACTGCTTGGGTACCAATTTTCCTGCAAGAGTGATGAAAATGTTCTAGAATCAGTCTATGGTGGGGGTAGCACAACTTGGTGAACATCCTAAAACCACTGAATTGTACACTTTACCGTCTACCAAAAGAAACGTCTGCTTTTGAAAATCCAAACTGTCTTAGAGTAGTGGTTCTCAAATTGTGGTATGCTTTAGAATTACCTGGGGAGCTTAAGAAAATACAGATTGCTGGGCCCCACCTCTGGAGAGTTTTATTTAGTAAGTCTAGGGCAGGGACCAAGAATCTGCATTTCTAACAAGTTCTCTCCCAAGTGATGCTGATATGGCTGACACAGACATCTCACTTTGAGGACCATGGTTCTAGAACATTCAGAATACCAAAGTCACACAAATGTTGGAAATGATCAAGCTTTTGCCCTCTTTTGAAGGACTGTAAACTACCAGGTCAAATACCATAAGGTTTCTTTTCTACATGTTGAAATGTATGCATTGAACATAAGCACATTCATTTCCACTTTTTGATAAGTTTGATAGTGAAAAGTAGTTTCGGATAACTACTACATGAATGAGAGGTTTGAGTTCTAATCTCTTAACACAGAAATTAATTTGGTGAAAGCTTCCTGAGAAAAGTAAAGCAGCTTTCACATCAGAGCTTGGGTTTTTGCTCATATCAGTGATCTCTTGGAGATAATCAAGGATTATTGTGGATTCAGTATAATCCACTGAGCCTTACAAACGGCTTCACGTTCAAGGGTGCTCATTTTTTAATAATCTAGCCACACACACAAAAATAATACATATTTTCTTAGCATCACTCCTGCATGAAAAGATTAAGCAATAAAACCAGAAGAGGACCTGGAGCACAAATTATTGTGCTGCCATTAATGACATTGCTTTTCTGCCTAACACAGATTTAAAGATGGTTCTTACAAAAAAAAAAAGAAAAGAAGAAAAATTAAAGTCAATACACATTTGGTTACACTCAATTGTACAGAGCATTTACAAAAGCCTCAGAAATCTAAAGGACTATAAGACTGAATGGAGAGATAAAGAATGAAAAATGATTTAAAATATTCTCTTGGGGAATATTTTTGTTGTTTTGCTCTTTTAAAACTGTCTTTTCTTAACGTTTCTCTACTCCTAAGCATGGCCATGAATATGATCTCTACTTGTTATATATTAAATTCTTCTCAAATTTTAGATTAATCTTACAATAAAATAACAACTTATACAAGAAAAATTAAACGCCTTCTAGATAAGAACGTAAACCATAAGTACTCAGGCCCTTCTACTGTTTCTAAATTATTATGGAATTCAAAGGATTGTGTCGACTATGAAAAATTCATTTCTACCTGCACAAAAGCAATGGGTCATCTTAATTTCCTTTGGAAACATCAAAATGCTCACAATTCTCCATTGTTCATACCTGAGCTATTCAGCTAAAGGCAGGAAAATGCTAGCAAATGTTATTGAGGGTGTTAAACTAGGGTTATCAACCAAAATTTTGGAGTCTTTTACTATGCAATGGAGCTTTTCTTGACAATAACAAAATATCCATCCTTAATTTATATCATGACACATATTCAATTTTTATCCTCCAGACAAGATTATAAAGAGAACAAATGACCAAAGTGAGTCATTAGTATTTGATCTTTCTAATTACACTGTTAGCACCCTGAAGGCAGGACAAATCAATCTATCTCTCTCTCTCTCTCTCTCTCTCTCTCTCTCTCTCTCTCTCTCTCTCTCTCTCTCTCTTGCTAATTCAGGCCCTGTCCCCTGGGTAGATAGTAACAAGTGAAAAAGAACTTATCAAATACATAAAATTTTCAAGCCCAAATCAGGACAAGGTTACATACTGTATGATTCCATTTTTATGAAATGTTCAGAATAGGCAAATCCACAGAGACAGAAAATAGACTAATGGTTGTCAAGGGTTGGAGGAAGGGAGAAAGAAGAGTGATTGCTATCAGGTACAAGGGTTCTTCCTGGGGTGATGAAACATCTGGAACTAGATCGTGGTGACGGTTGCCCAATATTGTGACTGCACTAAATGCCACTGAACGGTACACTTTAAAATGGTGAAATTAACTTGTATCACGTGAATTTTACCTCAATAAAAAGAAAAGAGCAGGTCAGATTACAAAATACCAGCCACAACAAATAATGCCGATTATCCATTATCCCTCTTTCCACACACAAACCTGCACACCCTCTCTGCCCATCCCCCCATCTCCAGCACTAACCTCACTCAACAGCTGTGGGAAAATTAATAATAGAGAACAGAACCATCTGCTCCCTTGCAAAGTCACCCCTGTACCAGTCTGGTCAAGCTTTACCAGAGACTCTGGATAACAAGGAGGTGAAATATCCGAGAACCCCAAACGTCCCCCTGCCAATGATCAGAGCAAATTACATTTGCTTTTCTGTTGCATCTGCACCTAAGTAGATTATTTTGAGAGATGATTATACATAGTGGTTTTTATGGTCACCAAGTCAGAGCCTCATCAAGAACTAAGTGCACAGCCCCTCTTTCTCCCATCCTCCTGGGATTCTGCTCAGCAAACTTCACCCAGGGTATTCATGGAAGCAAAATTTCCAGTAGCCCTGCCAGAGGGAGATGAAAAAGGAGGAGATCCAGTAACTAGAACATTTGGAGAGTTGGGCTGAGAAGAGTCTACATGTAGAGAAAAACCTGCCCCAAACAGTGCATTCTGTCAAGTGATCTCTTCCTCCCAGAAAAGCTCAGATCCAAAAGATAAGCTGGGTGGGGGGCAGGGGCCGCACTAGCTGTGAATTTGCCTATGTCCTGAAGACAGCCTCTGTTTATTTTTAGCATTCCACTGTCAGATGTTTTTGGAGAATATCACCCCCTTACAACCACTGCTTTTTTGTGCAGTTAATTACACTCCCAATGACAACTGTTGAAAAAAAATCTCAAGACAATTAACTGTAAGAGAAGTAAGCATTCCAAGTCAAAACTCTGAGTTCGAGGCCTACATGGTCAAGACGTTCTGCTCTAGACAGGAGGCATGTCTAGCCTGCAAGACTCAGAGGCCCTGACTGGTTAAGGGGCACGTTAAACATACAAACAAACGGAAAATACCTTGTGAGCTCTTCTTTAATCTTCAAGGGTTCATGTGGGTAGAATTTCACTCTAAAGCACATGGTGTATGGTGGATGAGCTGAAACATCATAAAGAAAAGGCATGAGAAAAGCAGCAAAAGACCATGGACTCAAACACACACAGGAGAGGCAGTCGTGCAGCCTTACAGACTAGCCCAGGGGGGTGGAGGCCAGGGTGAGTTCTTTCTGGAAGAAGCAGATTTGATGCCCAAGGAAACAAAGCGACAGTGGCAACAAAACTCAAAAGAAATGCTTGACAGGACATTCAGAGCAAATGCAGAATAGAAGCAACCTCGTCAGTTAGAACATCTCTCCACATCATGGCCCACGTTCATTGGCTCGTTCTCTGCCAGTCACAGCTCCAAAGAACATTATCTCTTCCAGTTCTCTCCACCCACGTGTGACTGACAAATAAACTGCCCATAAGCACCATTCAGGTTTGGGGGCTCAGGAAAAGTTTTTTAGCCTGTGAGGTGGAAAAATGTCACTGCACATGGCTAGTTTTCCCAAAATCATGGTGCCTCTGAATGAAAGCCGAGATTTTAAAAATGGAGTCAGCCATGCACAAATCCTACTTTGTAGATTTTTAGTATTATCTAGCTATAAGGCAGTCAACTATATGGAAATAAGCATTTCCGTAACTTCCAGGTTTGTCTGAATCAAAATAGCATTCTGTAGACTGCAATTCTGGTTGAGATTCATGATTCTGAAGTGTTCTAATTGCATCAACTGTCGAGAACTCAATGACCAGCTAATAGGATTCTACGAGATTTTCAATACCTTTCATTATAAAGACCATTACTTACTTGCAATATTTCCCTAATAAATGCACACACACAGTAAGATGCATTCATATTTCAGTTAACATATAGAATGAACAGCTTAAAATATGATAAATAGTGTTACTCTTTCCATGGATCTAATATGCCTGTTCTTTTGCTTTTGTATCAGTAATACTACCTGGAATCAGGCTGAGTCAACATCCAAATGTGAATATGAAATAGCATACTATCCTCAAACCCTTCTTTCAAGATAACCACGGGTTAAATTGCCATCCAGCTCTACACTGTCTAAGATATTATGGATATAGACAAATTATTAGCATAGAAAAAAGCATCAGCACCAGATATAAAAGTATAATGAAAATAATTTAATATGGAAAACAATTCTTAAAAGTAATTTAAAAGAAAGCATCCAAATCACACACACACACACACACACACACACACACACACAAACACACAGCAGCCTCTTGCTAGATATTTCAAAAGAGAAAAACTGATATCGCGCGCGCACACACACACACACACACACACACACACACACACACACACACACACAGGTATTAGAACTCTTTCTACAAAGAACTAGCAAATTTCTTAACTGAGTTGGGTGCTCCTAACCTGACCCTGTGTTCCCTAGATTCAAGAAAGGAAACATTTTTTTCCTGAAGCACTCGAGAAAATGAATCTCTTCTATAGAACAAAGAAGCAACTTAGAAAAATACAGATGATCTTCAAGTCATCATCTTTTATGATATCTAGAAATTCAACTGTGATTCAAAATATTTTATCTTTACATATTCCCCAGATTTATTTTTAATTTTCTTTCTGGACCACCTTGAACAAATTAAAACTAAGATATTTTTATTATAAAACCTCTGGATTGTCTTTAATAGAGAGGCTGAGACAGTTCTTATCAGAAAAGAGCAACAGAGTAAAAGATAGGACTGGCCTGTGAGAAAAAACAATTTTCTTTCTTTTTTAAATCTATTGTTAAAGTCCTCTAAATTAATACATTTTAGCACGACCAATGAGCATAAATAGACGATAGAGATATATGATTGATAGATGGATAGATAGAGATAGATAGATAGAGATAACAGATGGAAAATAGGTAGATACATGCATACATATATGCATAACATATAGATAAATGAGAATAGATATATAATACAAAAATTGATGACTGATAGAAAACAGAGCGAGAGGTCAACACATGGACAGACAGACAGAGAGATGAGGCATCCCCCTTCATTTTCCTTTACTTTGTCTCCATTCTTGCCCCATCTACCTCTCAGATCCCTATCCTACCTCATCCCACCCCAAACTCTCCAGCCCACGTCCAGTCAACAACTTAATCCGTACTCTTCTACTACTTTCTCCATCCTCGTACAAAATTCATATTATAAATAGATCAGCATTTACTCAATTATTTCCTTTTAATTGTCATTCAGATTGTTTCCACATTTTTGCCAAACAATTATATAAATGTGTGTGTATATATATGCATGTATATTCACAGTCTTATGCATAGATCAGTAAGGGCTTCTATTTTTATTTCTATGAAAAAGATTCTCAAAAGTTGAATTGTTGGAACAACAGGTACATGAAAATATTTTTAAGGAAGCAGAAAAATAAAGTCAGCTGAATGGAGGCAAACTGGGAAGAGAAGGATCATAGAAAATGGCCCCAAACTAAAGTTGACCTTTTCTCTTCTTCCTGGGCTGCACATCAGCTTGCTGTGCCCTAAGCTGGCTTCAGTAGATGTCTGAGCTCATCAGGTACAAATTAGGACTCACCTTCATCCTAATGGACCAGGTAGTGAGGCCCAGAACAGTTCCCCAGGTGGATCTCTTTGACTACCTCTGTAGGAAGTCCTTCTGCCCAGTCATCCTCACTGTAACCCCTGAGGCTCCAGAAAGGTCTGGTGCTTATTGCACATGGAGAGACCTACCATCATCTGAAGATAACACAGATGGTTCTTCTGAGCCTTCTCTAAAATAAGGATCCCCACCTTCTTCTAACTTCTCCTCATTTGAAATAGTTTTGAATGTCTTCCCCCAGACCCCTCCACCCTGAGTACTTCTTCTCTGCTTCTCAAGGAAGGTGCCCCAGAGTTGCTGGCCTCATTCTAGACTTAATTGTCACCTCCTTTCAATAACCTCTTCTCAGTGCTGATTCACTCTGGGTTTATAATAGACCCACACTCTTTTTTTGTTTTTGTTTTTTGAGTTGGAGTCTCACTCTGTCACCCAGACTAGAGTGCGGTGGCCACTCCTGGCCACCACGGCCTCGACCTGCTGGACTCCGGCAATCCTTCCGCCTCAGTCTTCCAAGCAGCTGGAACTACAGGTGCGTGATACCACACCCGGCTAATTTTTTGATTTATTGTAGAGATGAGGTCTCGCCAAGTTGCCCAGGTGGGTCTTGAACCCACGGGCTCAGGCAATCCACTCATCTCAGCCTCCCAAAGCACGGGATTACAGGCTGAACCACCGAGCCTGGTTCACACTGTTAATTCTTTTCATACAGGCTGTGGCTAAGTCACACAGGAAAAGCCACTAAGTTCCTGATATATCCCCTCCATTTTCTGGGATTTGATCACAGATGAAATAAATGCAAGGTGCTCATGACACATTCACTACTAAACCCATTATCAGAGAAAGGATGTGAGCTGGCAACAGGAAAATCAGGAAGGGGAACTTTTCAAGTTCAACATTTTCTCTTTTCTTCTACCTCATACACACCCTACTATGCTTTTCCCTCCTATCTATCCAACATCATTGGTTCCAACATCATTGGCTCCGTGTCACCAAGAAAAGAAAAAGAGTTTCCCTGCAAGTTAGAAGTGGCACTTGGTTCTGGTGCAGTGATCCATGAGTAACCCCAGGAACTTGGGCTGACAAGAAGTTCAATCTTATCACCCAGGTCTGGAGAGTCCACCATGGCAGAAACCTTCTCTTTGAAGAACTCACTTAAGTTTCTGCATGCAAAATTACATGGCAGGAAAAGCCGAGAAGCTAAGGAATGTTTCTTCACAGGGTTGTAACAGGCTAAAAGGATAAATTATTTCCCCCAAAATGTTGATCTATCTATGGATGACAAGACTTGTGACGGTAAGTTTAACATGCCTTGTTGAACTTTTTATCTCCGGAGTTAATTATTAATAAACGATCGACTCTTTGCCTGTCTGGCTAAATGAATTAATAAATGATATACCTCAAACTTTAAGGGAGATATGGGGAACAGTCAGGCCCTGCCATCACATCCCTCCCTTGGTCCCTCTGATAGAATTACAATACAGATCTAAAAGGTTCATAGTCTAGATTTATTCCTAGGATTTACATTCCTAGAATTTACATTCTGGAAACTTCTAGTCTTATATCTTAGCTTCTGTGCAGGACCTTCAACATCTAAAACAAATTCAGAGACTCTGGAGTTGGTTGCAATAGCTACTTCTAGAAAGATGACTAATTAATTCAATAAACAAATATCTATTGAGCACCTAATAGCTAATAGGCAGTTTTAGATGTCATACAAACAATAGCAGCTATGAAAAGACAAAAATCCCATCTTCACAGAGGACACAATCTACTGGTATAAACTAGAAATAAATGAGTGAAATATACAGGACATTAGAAGGTCATATGTGCTTAGGAAAATAATAACACAGGGAGGATTTAAGGAGCAAGAGAAGATCCCCACCTAGATTCTTCTTCCCATCCCCATTCCAATCAAATCCATGAAGTGCAATTCTTTCTACTACCTTCTAGAAAACCAAAGATAGAGAGAAAAACACCATTTAAAATGTCAAGTTATTAAACAAGGAGACATGGAGGTCATCTTTAACCCCAAATGTGGTGGCACTGGTTTGGGGTCAGAAGACCAGCATCTAGGCACTGGTGTGCATCCACACCAGCTGAATAACAGCTGGAAAGGAGTCTTGGGTTTGACCTAGCAGTTGCCATCTACTCCCTGGATATGTGCAAGGTCCTGAATCCCCTTGTAGAGAGATGACTACCCCTTCTCCAAGTTGCCAAGTGTCTCTACCCAATCCAGCTTCCATGTGCTCGTATCCTTAAGTTACAGGGAAAGAGCAATGAACTAAAGGAAGACACTTAACCATGCCAAATACTTGGTGCAGAATCAGCAGATGAAAATATCTGATAGGGCACTGGGCCCTATCCCAACAGTGTCATCATGAACAGCCACTGGGCATCTCTATTAGACTGGACAGCATGGCCACTCAATGGGAGAGAAGCTGTGATCCCTGTCTACGGTAGTACTCAGGCTTCAGCATCCACGATTAGGTCACATAGGGTGGTGAAAACCCCCAATCCCCCAGGGCATGAGCCCCTAAGTTTTAAAAGGGATTCCAACAGTCACCTGGAGCAAGCCTCCTAATTTCTCTGCTTTCTGTTCTGGAGAGAGGACAGTGGAAATGACTCCTGGCATGTGGACACGGCATTATCTAAACTCCCACCAGAAGACAAGCAGGAAAGGGGGAGGTGGAAATGGGAGGGAGAGGTTGGGGAAAACCAAACTGAACTCAACTCAACAGTGGAAAAACATCTATTCAGCCATACCAGTGCTGAAAACAGAGCACGTCACCGTGTAGCAGAGAAAGAAAAAAATGGAAAACCCACTTCGAAATGCCAGGAGCATGTACTTGCACTGAGAACAGCAGGACTCCTCGCTCACAGCCAACCGATACCTGCCAGACAAGGCCTGGGGAGGCCAAGTGTCTCCTCAGGGCAGCTCAGTGGCCTCTTTGTACGTCAGCAGATCACAGGGTAGCGTCATTCTGGTAGTTTGTTAACACTGAGAACATGGGGAGAGGCACAGCTGTTTATAAAGCAGAGACAGAATTTTTCATCTCCACACTGAGCCCTTGCCCAGAAATGGAGTCGGAGATGGGAAGCTATTAATTGAGCAGGCTCCTGGGTGAAAGGGAAAAAGAGGACTATTTTTAACCAACAACTTTAGTCAAACCTCTTTAAAACCAAATAGAAATTTTTGAAAGAGAAACATCACTTAATAGCTTTTCTTAAACTGCAGAAGTCTTCTTCCAGTCATCATGACAAATCATGGGAAAATAAAAACCATAACTTCAGGAATAGACATCAAAACTCATGATGTTTCTCATATACATTCTAGTTTGCAGCTAGGAAAAATCTCCTAATCTTCTTTAAACAGCAGTTCAAGGGTAGAGTCCGTGGCTCTGGCAGGTTACAGGGCAATTCCTATCCCTGGAATACGTCTCCCTCATACCTCCTTCCTCTGGGACTCTTTTGAAAACAAAAAATAAATGTGATCAACTTGCCAGATTTTCAGACTCTGGAGAAATATAGCAAAGGGTTTGGCATTGCAGACAGGACTTCTAACACACTGTAGATATGAGGCTTGCTTTCCATAAGATCCAAAGTAGTAGATATCAGAAGCACACAGTCTTTTCTGTACATCTGGCGCCTTTTTATTCCTAAACCAATGATCAATCTCCCTCCCACGTTTTTCTGGGGAGGCTTTAGAGCGAGGACTGTGGCGGACACCCCAATATCTCTATTGTGTACACGCCACATACAGTGATGCTGATAGAGTCATCCGTGCTTCATTCGATAATGAAACAGCTCAAAAGCACACACTATTTCAGCATCAAAAGGGCAGAGCACTGCTCACCCATTTTCCAACTAGATGCAAATAAGCCAGCCACAGAGCATGCAGACTATGTTCATGACTGCTCTCTTGGAAATGATCATCCTCATTAAACAACAACTGTTACTATCCGCGTCATCAACGGGGAGGATCCCTTCATCACTCTCACTGAAAGGATAACCACTGTGTTGCCTCAGCTTCCAAAGCAGAGGTGGGTTTTTTTTTAAATGGTGTTTAATTCCTCCTCCTCCTGTTACAGTTTTCTCTAGTGCTTTTATCACACACGGGTGTGCCCACGCACACACATGCACTGACTGGAGTCATCCTAGAAACCCTCTTTACGCAACGCTGGAAGGCTGAGCAGTTGCTTCTGAAATACTTGTTGGTCTTTGAGTTCGCTGACTGTCTATTCCTGTTCAGGAGAAACTCGGAAAGAGACTGTGAGGTCCAACACTTCTGGTTTCAGACTCGTAGCTTAGAACAAATTGCTATGGCCAAACTTGAAAGTCTCCTGCTCCTCATCAGTAAAATGGGAATAATAATGGAACCAACTACAGAGAGTAGTGGTCAGCAACTTTCTCTGTAAAGGGCCAAAGAATAAATATTGCAATATCAGAAGCCTCAAGGTCTCTGTCTCAACTACTCCTCTCAGCTACTATAGTGCAGAAGCAACCACTAGCAACATGTAAACAGATGTGCATGGCTGCATAGCGATAAAACACTGAAATCTGAATGTCACGTCATCTTCATATGCCACCAAATATTTTACTTTGTTTATATTTTTATTTTATTTATCACTTTAATGTTTTCCAAACATTTAGAAATGTGAAACCTATTCCTAGCTCAAAGGCAGTACAAATTTAGTCAGGTTTGGCCCGTGACCCCTGACAGGGACCATGAAGGCTATGGTATGAGTTGATGACCACAAAGCACTCAGCAGACCGATTTACATGCATAGTCTTGTACTAAACCACTGCCTAGGTGAAGAAATCTTACAAACT
Organism: Carlito syrichta; assembly: GCF_000164805.1. NCBI lineage: Eukaryota > Metazoa > Chordata > Mammalia > Primates > Tarsiidae > Carlito > Carlito syrichta. The sequence goes on from NW_007259427.1 coordinate 29,557, forward strand.
CAGCCAGGCAGAGTGGCTCACATCTGTAATCCTAGCACTTTGGAAGGTTGAGGTGGGAGGATTGCTTGAGTCCAGGAGTTTGAGACCACCTAGGCAACACAGCGAGACCTCGTCTCTACAAAAATAAAAATTTTTAAAAAATTGGTCGTGCATGATGACATGCATCTGCAGTCTCAGCTACTCGGAAGGTTGAAGAGAAAGCATCGCCTGAGCCCAGGGGGTCAAGGCTACAGTGAGCCATTAACACGCCACTGCACTCCAGCCTGGGTGACAGAAAGAGATCTCAACTCAAAAAAAAAAAAAAGAAAAAGAAAAGACAAAAAGATAGAAGTAAGAAAGGAGGGGAGGGAGGACAAAAAAATGAAAGAAATCTTCTGCAATGCTGGGGATACAATTAGACAAGTGTAGGTATATGAATGAGAAAAAAGAGATAGGCTGCCCTTGCCCCTAGGTCTGGAAACAGGGTGACTGTCACTACAGGGCTTTGGAGAAGAAAAATGCACAACACTTCACTGTCAGAAGTATGTGATCAACTTCAGCAAAACAAAAGAACAACATACACAAAGAGAGAGAAAATGAGCCACAAAGAAAAGGCATTGGAGGTCACCAAAAGAGTAAAGTTAATTGTTGAGAAGTGTGGGACATCTAAAAAAAAAAAAACTCACCTGGAATTCAGAATATGACCCTATTTGGAAATAGTTTTTTTAATTAATTAAGTTATGATGAGGTCATCCTAGGTTAGGGTGGTCCCTAAATCCACTGACTGGTATTTTCATAAGAGAAAGGAGAAGAACCCCAGGCATGGTGGCTCAGGCCTGTAATTCCAACACTTTGGGAAGCTGAGGCCAGGAGTTTGAGGCTGCAGTGAGCTATGATCGCACCACTGCACTCCAGCTCTATGCAACAGAGCAATAATTTGTCTCAAAAAAATATTTTGTTTTAATTTTTAAAAAGAAAGAGAAAGAAAGGAGAAAGGGACTTGGACACAAAGACACAGAGAAACACAGGGAGATGGCATGTACAGATGCAGGCAGAGAGTAGAACGACACATCTACAGACAAGGAAGGCCAAGGATTGCAGGAAACCACCAGAAACCAGAAGAGGCAAAGGAGAATACATCCCTAAAGACTTCAGAGAAAGAACGGCCCTACTGACACTTTGATTTCAGACTTCTAGCCTCCAGAATTGTGAGAGAATGGATTTCTGTTGTTTGACACCACCTAATGTGTGACAATTTATTATGGCAGCCTTAGGAAACTAACACACTCAGCAAGGGGAACAGCTGGAAGAACAAACGGAGCTGGGAGTCAAGCATCCAAATAGCCTCATGACCAGTATGGCACCTGTGGCTTTTCTCCTTCTGTTACTTACACAGGAGCAAAATCGATGATCTTGGCTTCCTCTATCTCTGTCTCTCTCTGCCTCTCTGTCTCTGTCTCTCTATATTATATTATAGTATATTACTTATACTGGATTATATTATATTATGCTATATTATATTAATATATACTAGATTCGTGCAAAAGTAATTTCGGATTTTGCATTATTATTTGCCATTTGATGTTGGAATACGTTCTTAAATAAATGTAGCCATGTTATACATCATTTTAATGTGCATTTCTCACTTTACGTTTTTTTGCTAATGACTTATTACTTGCTGTTTATTTTATGTTTTATTTTAGACTATGGAAATGATGTTAGACAAAATGCATATTTGAGCAATTTTCTTATTTGACTTCAAAATGGATCGTAAAGCAGTGGAGACAACTTGCAGCATCAACAACGCATTTTGCCCAGGAACTGCTAACGAACATACAGTGCAGGGGTAGTTCAAGTTTTGCCAAGGAGACAAGAGCCTTGAAGATGAGGAGCTTAGTGGCCGGCCAACAGAAGTTGACAACAACCAGTTGAGAACAATCCTTGAAGCTGATCCTCTTACAGCTACATGAGAAGTTGCCGAGAATTCAACTTCGACCATTCTATGGTCCTTTGGCATTTGAAGCAAATCGGAAAGGTGAGAAAGCTCGATAGGTGGGTGCCTCATGAGCTGACCGAAAATAAAAAGAATCATCATCTCGAAGTGTTTTCTCTTTTTCTACGCAAAAACAACGAACCATTTCTCAATCGGATTGTGACGTGGGATAAAAAGCGGATTGTATATGACAACCGACAATGACTAGTTCAGTGGTTGGACTGAAAAGAAGCTCCAAAGCACTTCCCAGAGCCAAACTTGCACCCCAAAAAGGTCGTGGTCACTGTTTGGTGGTCTGCAGCCGGTCTGACCCACTACAGCTTTCTGAAACCATTACAACCCAAGAAATCAGCAAATCAATGAGATGCACTGAAAACTGCGATGTCTGCAGCCATCATTGGTCAACAGAAAGGGCCCAATTCTCCACAACACCCGACCACATGTCACACAACCAAGGCCTCAAAAGTTGAACGAATTGGACTATGAAGTTTTGCCTCACCTGCCGTATTCACCTGACCTCTCGCCAATCGACTACCACGCCTTCAAGAAAGTCAACTACTTTTTGCGGGGAAAGTACTTCCAAAACCAGCAGCATGCAGAAAATGCTTTTCAAGAGTTCCTCAAATCCCAAAGCACGGATTTTATGCTACAGGAATAAACAAACTTATTTCTCATTGGCAAAAATGTGTTGATTGCAGTGGTTCCTATTTTGATTAACAAGAATGTATTTGAGCCTTTATAATGAAACAGCAATTACTTTTGCACCAGCCTAATATATATATACATATATTCTCCTACTGACAAAAGTCATTCATGAGCAAAAGAGCTACTTGCTAGATTAGCCCCCAAGGAGGATGCTGGAAAGCTGAGGATGTGACATAAATATGAAATACCAAGTGTATCACCCTCAGAGTCATGAACTACACACCATCTCGGGTTTCCAAGGAGAGCCACCGTAACTTCTGGGAAGAAGCCTTAATAGACATCAGTCAGCAACTGGACTCAGGATTGCTATAATGGCTGAGTCAGACCCATGTATTCTGCAGAGGTTGGAAGTCCCCCCATCCCCACCCCACACCCTGATTTGCATGCAGAAGCCATTTCCAAGCATCCCTGTCCCTTCAGGGTGCTTGGCAGCAGCACAGGGTCTGGTAAATAGGGCAAGAATAAGATCTTAACAATCCTGCTGGGCTGATTAGGCTTCATACAAGCATCAGTCAGGACTAAGCAGAGAGTCTGTTTAGAAGAGCAAGCAGGGTTTCTTTCATCTAGGTCTCCGTCTTTAAAATACATGTTTCATGCTTATGCACTGATTCCTTTCTTTCTCTTCCTTGTTTTCTTTTCTTCCTTCTCTCCTGCCTTTTTCCTTTCTTTCTTTTGCTTTTCTTTCCCCTTCCTTCTTGATTTTTGCATTAAGCCTTCTTTCCTTTTGCATACAAGTCTGACAATTAAGCTTGCAAACTCATCCTGGAAAAAGTGCTATATATCTCGTTTCTGAATATCACTTCAGTAACCTTTGAAGTACTCTCCTTGGAAAACTATGCAATGACACCAGCGTCTAGTCTGCCTGTCAAAGCAATTTTGGAACTCCTTTTCTGTAATGGAGCCATCAGAGCCATCATCATATTACCCTTGATGTCCCGAATGTCATCAAAATGTCTTACTTTCAAGATTTCCTTTATCTTTGGCTAAAGAAAAAAGTCATTAGACGCCAGATCCGGTGAGTAAAGCGGTGTTCCAATACAGTTATTTGTCTACTGGCTAAAAACTGTCTCACGGACTGTGCTGTATGAGCGAGTGCATTGCCGTGATGCCAGAGCCATGAGTTGCTGATGAGTTCAGGTTGTTTTGGGTCTAACTTTTTCACACAGCTTTTTTAGCACTTCCAAATAGCAAACTTGGTTAACTGCTTGTCCAGTTGGCACAAATTCCTAATGAACAATCCCTCTGATATCAAAAAAGGTTAGCAAAATCATTTTGACTCTCGATTTGGACTGATGGAAATTTTTTTGTGGCTGACTTCCATTGTGCACTTTGATACTTTGTTCCAGGGTCATATTGGTACACCCGTATTTCATCATCAGTGATAACATGGCCCAAAACATCATCTTGCCTCTCCAAAAGATCTTGACAAACTTCAACTCTCCTTTGCTTTTCTTCATCAGTGAGCTCCTTCGGAACCATATTTGCACACACCTTTCTCATGCCAAGATTTTCTTGTTACTCTGTTGATGTTTATTTGGACTGCTATGCTTCTCATAGTCAACCAACAACTTTGACACACAATTCAATGGATTTTTGCAATGTTTTTGTCAGTTCTGCTTGTTATTGGCCATCCTGACCTCTCTTCATCAGTGACACTTTCCTCAGAAAAACGTTTAATCCATTTGTACACTGCCGTTTTCTTCATGACATTATCCCCATACACTTGGACTAACATGTCCCTGATTTCACTTTCACTCTTGGCAAGTTAAACAAGAAATTTAATGTTTGTTCATTGCTCTAATTCAAGCTCTGACATTCTCATGACAGCACACAAATACATGCAACAATAATGAATTCCACTCAGCAAGACACTGCCACATGTCAGCACGAACACAGCTGTGAGACACTGCTATACCAAGGTTATGAACCTTAGCAAGTTGTTTGTACAGTGTTGCCAGCATAAGCACACAGGGGCAAGTTAGCAAACAATTGTTAGACTTCATATTTTCTCTTTCTGGTTACCAAGTGATACATAAATGTATTGTCATGGCAAAAAAAAAAATCTGAGTAAAACATAACTCTCTCTCTATATAGACAGATAGATAGATAGATAGATAGATAGATAGATAGATAGATAGATAGATAAAATGGGAAAGCTTCATGTCCCCATTTCCCACTCTCTTCCTCAGAGAGAGAACCAGAGCTGAGTATATATCTTTCGTTATTTTTTGTTTTTTCTGTATACTTATAATGTCATGTAAACAATATTCTTGTATTCTCCTATAAAGAGATCATTCCATATGTGGTATTTGTATCTGCTTTATTTTATTTTTATTTTTTGAGTTGGGCTTTTACTCTGTTGTCCAGACTGGAGTGCAGTGGCACAATCATGGCTCACCACCACCTCAACCTCCTAGGCTCAGGCAATCCTTCTGCCTCAGCCTCCTGAGTAGCTGTGACTACAGACGTATGCCATTACACCTGGCTAATTTTGTGTAGAGATGGGGTTTTGCTATGTTGCCCAGGCTAGTCCCAAACTGCTGGGCTCAAGTAATTCTCCTGTTTCAGCATCCAAAAATGCTGAGATTTTAGGCGTGAGCCATCACTCCAAACCTGTATCTGCTGTTTTAACTCAACAATACATCTAATAAATCTTTCCATGGTAATAATTTATCTGCTTCATTCCTTTTAAGAATTGTACATAGTCTGCATAATTTATTTAGCTTTGGCAAAATTGCTGGGCTTTTCGTTGCTCCCTTGTCGTAAGCAATGCTGCAATAGACATGCTTGCATAATACATATCTGTGTGTGAATAAATTTTGCTTAAGGTAGATTTATAGAAATTGACTTGCAGGATCAAGAGACTTAAGCATTTTTAATTTTGAAAGGTACAGCCAGATTCCCCTCCATGGTTTTCCCTGTTAATACACTCTCACCAGAAGTGTTAAGTTACAATTTTCTCAGTACAGTAAATAAAAATATCTTATTTTAATTTGTATTTCTTTTGTTACTAATGATGTTGAGCATCTGTTTGTTAGTTTATTGACCATTTATTTTTATTCTTCCTTGAGTCTTTTGCACATTTTTCTACTGAGTTTTTCTCTCATATGAAGTACAACACTTATCATAACTCACATTCCCATAAATAATGTATCAGTGGGGGGGGGGTTCTGTTCCACTGATTATTTTTCCATTCTTGGGTCTACCTTAATTATTATATGTGTCCAATTACTAGGCTTTCTTTAACCACTAACATTCACATCCCTTGATTTTCTATCCAACAGAACAAAAACCCATCACTGTTCTCTTTATACATCTATTAGCTAGTGTGGGGCATTTTATTTTGCAAATGGGCCTTAGGATCATTGTTTAGTGCCATAAGGAATCTCACTGAAATTTTAATTTAAAAAGCATTGAATGCGTATATTAATTTGCCAAGAATCACCTTTTTAAACAATATTAACCAGAAGCATTAGAAATCTCCATTTTTTAGCTCTTTTTTAAATCTACCCTAAAGTAACTCCATAATTGGATCTCAAAGTCATAGTCATATAGATCTGGCATATTTCTTGTTATATTTTATTTGTAAGAAATGTATCTCTTTACTTGTCATCCCTGTTGCAAATAATAGCATTTTCCCCCTTTATGTTTGAGATATAATTACTGCTTGTGATAAGAAAGCTACTGTTTTAGGACATTTATCCTGTTTCCAAGGAGAAAGTCACTGTCAGTCATGGGTAAGGGGTAGGGAGAGAAGGCAGATGGAAAGTTTGGAGAGACTTAGAGAGGACAAAACCAAGTTTAAGACACTATCTGGACCTCTGAGAAGGAATCCAGCATCACTCAACACCCTAGGCTTGACTGGCAGGGAGTGAGGTGTTGGGGCAAGACAAAAGAAATCCCAGGATAGTTGAAGGGAAACATTCTGTGTGGAACCCTGGGAACACTGGAAAAATGCAGCATGGTGTGTTTGGGCAAAGAAGACACCTTAGATCATGTGCAAAACTTTCCTCAAGGGTAAACAGTTTTGGTCTGTCCCAAAATACAAATACAGATGTGCAAAATGCCAATGCAAGAGGGTAGCATCTAGAGACTTGCACCCTAAGACCATGGCAGGAACCACGGGCCTCAACAGCACATGCCAGCGCATGCTCAGAGGCCAGATGGGACCAATTATACCCAGAGAGGATGTAGTAGGGAGAAGAGGCCAACAATCAAAGGCCAAGTCACACAAGACACGCTGACGAGGACTCAGAGGACTGTGCACAGGAACGAGGTCACCCTCACTAACATAATGGCACATAAGCTTCGTTTGTCTCATGATGCCACTTTGGGGTGGGGAAAAGGAGGAAAGTTCCTGATGGGTGAAAAATACCCCAATATGGAGTATTCACTTTCAAGTGAGTAGATGTGAATTTCGAATAGACTGAGTAATGTTCTGAAAGAGATCACATTCTAAACTAGCAGATACCAAGTTATCCTGAAGATTAACTTTTAAGAAAGATTACCAAGATTAAATTTTTGATCTTAGGGGAAAAAGGGAATCATAAATAAGTTGGATTCAGTCACAGGAAAATAATGTTGCATCTCTGAACATTTGTGTCACAGTGTGGAACTTTTCAAAATCTTTTCATGCTAGTACAATCTGTGCAGCTACACACATCTTATGGAACATACAATATCTGTCCTTTTGATGTGTATCACTACATGTATACACACCAGGCCACACTCCACATTTATAGTGTCAAGGATAAAAGCTCTAATTGAGAAGAGTCACTGCTATGTTGCAGAGCAACATTTCTTCATGAAATGCAAAGACTCTGAAAACCAAATACTCAAAAATATGTCACTTCAATTAACACTTTGTTAGCAGGCAATCTGCTATCTGAGTATTCTTGGAAAAAAAGTACCAACAGCTCAGTCCACGTTTGTATCTCAGTCCACATTGGGACATGCAATGGTACAGAGAAATGAAAAAGGTGCTCACTCAACATGCCTGAACAATCATGTAGCTCACCTACATTTTTACTTAATAGATAAGGAATGTTTAGAAGTTTGATTCTAAGGTTCCAGTTCCAGGTAGGAAGGACTAACTATACCGCACCCTGTCTCTCTCACTAAATGTCACTATAAACTCTGGACAGAATACATTCAGTAGTCATTTGCGGGCTCTGAAAAGTAAACAGTTACAGACAGATTGGGGGGGGAAAGAGAATTCAAAGGACCACCAAACCAGTGGTGAGTTGACCATGTTTGTCCCCCCAGTATCTCCTGGCCAGGACCTGAGAGACACCTGGAAATGGGCATCAGCTCAGACAGAGAAAACTCCACGAGAGGCTCCTAGTTAAAGCTCAGGGAGCAGGAAAGGGGTTCTGGTAGCAATAGTAGCAACAGTAAGGGAACTAGAGATTTCTCCTTTGGAAGGCTTAATTTCTTTAATAGTTATAAAACTATTTCTTTATAAAACTATATAAAACTAATTTCTTTAATAGTTATAAAACTTAATTTCTTTAATAGTTATAAAACTACTCAAGTTTTATATTTTATATTGGGTGAATTTCAGTAAGTCATGGTTTCTGAAGAAGAGGTTCATTTCACCTAAGCTGTCAACCTTGCATGCTTAGAGTTGTTCTGTGGGATCTGTAGTAATGTCCCCTCTTTCATTTCTGATATTTGTAATTTGTGTTTTCTCAATTTTTTCTCTTCAATCTTGCTAGTTCATCAATTTTCTTGATCTTTTCAAAGACAAGCTTTATGGTCTTTTTTGTTTTGTGTGTTGATAAACACAGCAACAAGGATGAATCTCAGAGTCATGACGCTGAGTTAAAAAGCCAGTCTCAAAGATCACACACTGTATGATTCCATTTATATGACATTCTCAAAAGACAAAATGACACTGATATAGAGCAATTCAGTGGTTTCTAGTGGTTGGGGAGGTTAATGTCATTATAAAGGGGAAACACAAGGGAGGTTTTTGGTGTGATGAAAATGAGGATACCGTTCTGTATTCCAACTATTATGGTAGTCATAAAAATCTGTATGTGTCAAAACTTATAGAACTGCACACCAAAATAAAGTCAATTATGCCACATGTAAATTTAACAAAAAATTTAGTGTTTCTCCTAAGCTCAGAGGAGAGCTAAGACATTGATTTTAGAAGAATCCCAATTTTAAAATGTATACCAAAGTAAATAACCATCTAATTAATTAGTTGTTCAATTAAACAAATATTTCTTTTCCTTCATTAGCTTGAATTCACCAGAAAAATGAGTTTAATTATATCTATTTCAACAAGATTTTGTGGAAACAAGAATTCTCAGGCAATATTTGTGAGAGTAAATTGCTTCAAGCTCCTTGAATGGATATTTATCACAAGGAGAGTTAAAATATGTATACTTTCTGACCCAATGATTTCATTTCTAGGAATTTCTAGTAAAGACAATTTCACAAGATGCAAGAATTTTTACAAATATATTTATTGCAGTATAATTTCTAATAGCAAAATACTAGAAACAACCTTGATATCTATTAGTAAATAAATTACACACATGCACACAATTAACTATCAGAAAATCATTTTTAAAATGAGGCCAATGATCAATTACTGATATTCAAAAAATTTTTTTAATTAATTTTTTAAAATAGCAAGGTGAAGACCAATATATGGAAATTGATCTCACTGCTGTTTACAAAAAGCCTTATATATGCTGGGGGATCATACACATACACAACATTTCCAGAAGAATACATAAAACACTGTCAGCAATAGTTATCTCTCTGGAGTGAGGGAGAGAAGAAAGGAAATCATTTTGGTCTTCATTTTAAGCCTTTTCTGAACTATTTGAAATACCACAAACATGATATTTTTTAAAAAGTAGTGAGACATACTAATGCCTTTGTACAGGGTTTATGAATTGGGACAGCCGACTTTCAGCCAAGTCTGTAAAATACCATTACTGGAAACACACATAGTCAAAAGGATTTTAATAGTGTCAGGGCAAAAAATGCAACTAACTGTGCATTATCCCCTGTGAGCAAGAAACAGTTCCCCCTAGGAATTATGCCGCCATAAGGGCAATAAGTATCAAAGGATGAAGCTGCCTGGCCTCTGTGACCAGATCCTTTTGATAAATTCATAGATGAATTCCAGAAGTTAGACTCAGTTCCTCTGGATTAATAATATAAAGTCCTGCTTTTAGTTATTTTCTAATGTACAGTAGCATTTATATTTCTAGGATATATCTTCAAGAACTCAGAAATTCTTAATACTGAAAGACATCATCCTCAAAAACAACAAAACCAGCTTTGTGATCTTAAGAAAATTACGGAAATTTTTTCTCACTATTGTCTGCAACAATGTAGCAGGGGTCTAGGTGGTGGGGAAGACACATGCCAGCTCCTAGAATCAGTAAGTCAACCTGTTTGGTTTAGAAATTGAATTTTACACGATTCTTTTTTCTAGATTCAGATTCCATTTGTCATTAAATTAAAATTGGCTAGTAGTCAAATGTTAAACTGCAAACCATTTTTATAAAACATTATACATTTTTAGTTGTTTAGATTTGCTGTATTATAGAGACAATATTCTGTGTGTGCACGTGTGTGTGTGTGTGTGTGTGTGTGTGTGTGTGTCAGAATCTTACCCTGTCACCCAGGTTGGAGTGCAGCAGCAAGGTCATGGCTCACCACAGCCTCAACCTCCTGGGCTCAGGTAACCCTTCTGTCTCAGCCTCCTGAGTAGCTAGGACTACAGGCATGCACCACTACATCCAGCTAATTTTTATTTTTTGTAGAGACAAAGTCTTGCTTTGTTGCCCAGGCTGGTGTCAGAACTCCTGGGCTCAAGCAATGCTTCCACCTCAGCCGCACAAAGTGCTGGGATTACAAGTGTGAGCCACCTGGGATTACAGGTGTGAGCCACCACGCCCAGCCGAGACAACATTCTTAAACAGCAAATTCCTCACAAGTTTGAAATCTCTCCCAAAGTTTAAATATTTTCCTCTGTTAAGTGTTTAAATACTTTTAAAGATAAATTTATATTTCTAAAAATGTGCACAGGCTAAGAAAAAGATTGTAGGGCTGGTCTCAGGGGCTCAACCTGTAACCCCAGCACTTTGGGCGGCCGAGGCAAGTGGATTGCCTGAGCTTGCGGGCTCAAGACCAGCCCGGGCAACTTGGCAAGACCTCGTCTCTACAATAAATAAAAAATTAGCCAGATGTGGTAGTGTGCTCCTATAGTTCCAGTTATTTGGAAGGCTAAGGTAGACGAATCACCAGAGCACAACAGGTCGATGCTCAGGTGGCCGTGAGCGTGCCACTGCACTCCAGCCTGGACGATGAGTGAGACTCCAACTAAAAAAAAAAAGAAAAGGAAAAGATTATATGATCTTTAACAACCAAAGTCAAAGAACCATTTAATGTACTAGAAAACGGTCTAAATACTTTTAAGTACATAGACAAAAATAACAACATTTGGCAGTTAAGAGACAAAAGCTACGCATTGGTGATTGTTTCTCAGACACATTAGTTCATTCCCATTTCCTAGCATATTATACTATATGGAGGCTCCTGGGACCTCAGTCACACTGCTTCTACTTGGATATATGCCCAACTCTGTTCCAGCCTCACCCCAAAAGCCTGGCCTCTCAGACATCCACTGCTGCACCTATGTTCATCTTAACACACCTTTCCTGCACTGGCCAGAGTTTGCCCTTGAAGGATGGGAGAGAGAGGGAGAAACAAAAGAAAGATAGAAGGAAAGAGGAACAGGAAGGGAAGAAAAGAGAAGAAAAAGGGGGGAAAGAACGAAAAAGAAGAAAACTGAAGAATAGATAGGTTGATTGCTAGTTTGTAGAACATATTTAGTTTCTTCCTTCTCCCACCTGAAACCCGGCCCAGAATAATTTCTTCATATTTGAGAAAGAAAAGAATCCCTTGAATGATGACAAATGACATAATATGCACTAACCTGATCTCTGATGAGAATCTGATTTATCGCCTACATCTCAGAGTCCTGGGAAAGTGGACATGATGGGATAAATGGATTGGGGGCAGGCAGTGAATTTCTGAGGTGTATTTCAGAAGTTCAACTCCAAACAATAAAGAAAAACAGATGGGCTACAGCCTAGCATGGGTGACCAGAACAAAACATCATGTCACCCAGCACTACCAGTCAATATCCTCCTCACAGAACCCCAGGTAGGTGACCATGAGTTCTAGAGAGATGTTGTCACCTAAGCTGACTTCTCCAAGCACTCATTCATTTTGTTTTGTTTTGTTTTGCTTTGCTTTGTTAAGTTCACCAGAGCTTTAAAACAATTACTAGGAAAAAAATTTTTTGGCTTTATTTTCGGGAGTTTGAAAGGTAGGAAAGGATAATACAATCTTCAGTAAAGTTATTGGTAAGATTATAGTTTCCAAACACACTTGCCTCTCCTATTCTCTCAAGACTGTACCCCTCTCACCCTGAATCACTGACCAGCAACCCACAGTCCAAAGGAACCAGGTATCTGGTGAGCATATTTAAGGGATATTTAATTATTCAATACCAAAGCCCCTGTTCAAATATGAAATATGAAGACAAAATGGTAGGGATGGGGAGAGGACCAGGAGAAGAGAAAAATAGTGACTGCCGGGGGGACTAGAGTCAGAGAAAAAGAGGGGAAAAGATACAAAACCCCACTGAGGAGTCAGAAGCCCCCATTTCCCCATCTATGTTCAACTCTATCCATTTTTCCCCCCCAGGTAGGAGAAACTGCCAGGAAACAAAATCTATCTTTGGACATTTTTTAGCAAAAGTAAAGCCTTTTAACACTTACATTTCATTTGCTTGGAGATGGACTTGCTAGGTTCGAGCCAGTGCTGGAGAGAGAAAAAAAGCAAAGATCAGGGATCAAATTGCTAGATCATACAATCCACACTTAATAACTGAAAGGAATTCCAAAGTCCAGCCTCAGTTTCCATAGTTATTCTTCAGTGTTCTACCCTCTGAAAACCAACACAAACACCTCAGCAATAACCATAACACAGAAGAGGGTATAAATTACAGAGAGTTAACATTTCTGAGTAATATTTGAGTCATACAGTTGCTAGGCGAGAAGGACAAGGGAGAGAATATGCACTTAAATAGGATATTCTAGTAGCTCCAGTTGACTCCTAGGTGACTCTTTGAGTTCCATCGCTCTGGGGAAGACACAGATGGCTAAAGACATTGAGCACCTGACATCCATGACCCAAAAGAAGCCCAGTCCAAGAGAGTATCAGCACCCAGTTCTCCTTTCAGGCCAGACTCCTTTTAGATGAATCTTGGACCAAGGCAGCATTAGCCCCCTCACACAAAGGCAATTCTTCTTTTACAGTAGGGAGAAACACAAGATTTGAAGTATCTTATTGTCAGAGGCCTGAGGGCATCAAGAAGAAATATCAGCTTCATCACAAAGCAAAGAAGCCAAAAGACCTAGGGAGCTCAGAACCATGTTACTGACAGGCATTTGAAGCAGACACCATGCAGGTTCTGGTGGCTGGCTCTCTTCACAGCACAGTCAAAGGTCACTTCAACATGCTGAGAGATTTTGAGATCACTAAAAGCGTAGTCCCTGAAGCTGCTCTGGGAACATCAGGAAAGAGTCACTTTCTACACCTGCAGTTTATAAAGATGGTGAGAGGGAATGCCATCGGGTATCCATCATGAGGTCAGGGAGCCCTTCCTCCTGGGGAACCCCACGTGTTTCATGCTGGAGAGGAAAGAAGAAGAGCAAACTTACCAACTGTTGAGCTCTCACACCTCACTCTCTCCTTTGTGTCATCCAGCGAGTCTCAGGTTCACTATTACCCCAATTCTTTCATGTAAGTATATACCCATAAAGTAACTAAGAGCTAGCATTCGTCGAGTGCTTACTAAGTGCCAAGTGCCATTCAAGGACATCTATGTCCTATCTTTTGTAGTCCTTACTACCATTCCATTCATGAAAAATCTACGCCGGGCTCGGTGGCTCAGCCTGTAATCCCACGCTTTGGGAGGCTGAGGTGAGTGGATTGCCTGAGCCCGCGGGTTCGAGACCTGCCTGGGCAGCGAGACCTCATCTCTACGATAAATCAAAAATGAGCCGGGCGTGGTAGGGCATGCCTGTAATTCCGGCTACTCAGAAGGCTGAGGCGGAAGGATCGCCGGAGCCCAGCAGGTCGAGGCTGCGGTGGCCATGAGCGGCCACTGCACTCCAGTCTGGGCGACAGAGTGAGACTCCAACTCAAAAAAAAAAAAAGAAAAATCTGGAACTCAGGATGTTAAACAACTTGCCTGAGATCATTCAGCTGCTAAACGGTGAAGCGAGCCATGCAGTGAGATTCCAGTGTGTGGACTCTTAGTCTCTCAGGTATATGGCCTCCTGGCTGACCACTTTGCTCCAAACTGCACATTCTTCAAAATTAACATTCCTTATTTTCTCAGGAACTGAACGATTGAGTGATCAAATCAGTAGTTTCCAATCTAGAATGTCAGATCTTTGTAGTCTTTAAAAACAATAATAGGTAAGAAAATTACCCACAAAAGAAAGTCCTAGATTAGATGGCTTTCCAGCAGAATTCTACAAAACATAAAAGGAGGAGCTGATACCGATCCTATTGAAAGTATTTCAGGCAAGCGAGAAAGATGGAACTCTTCCCAAATCATTTTATGAAGCTAGCATCACATGGATACCCAAACCAGGTAAAGACCCAACAAAAAAAGAGAACTACAGGCCAATATCCTTGATGAATATAGATGCTAACATTCTCAACAAGATTCCAGCAAACTGGATCCAACAACACATCTCAAAAATCATCCACCATGACCAGGCAGGCTTCATCCCTGGGATGCAGGACTGGTTCAACATCTGCAAGATCATGAATGTAATTAAACACATCACAGATGTAAAGACAAAAATCACATGATTATTTTATTAGACACAGAAAAAGCTTTCAATACAATTTAGCACCTCTTCTTGAAAAAAAAAACCCTTGAACATCCAGGCATAGATGTAATATACCTCAAAATAGTAAGAGCCATCCATGAGAAACTCGCAGCCAACACACTGCTAAGCAAACAGAAATTGGAACCATTTCCCATGAAAATCAGAAAAAGACAAGGATGCCCACTGTCACCCCTCCTTTTCAACATAGTATTGGAAGTCCTAGCTAGAGCAATCAGACACGAGCAGGAATTCAGGGGTATCCAAATAGGAAAAAAGGAAGTCAAGTTACCCCTCTTTGCAGACAACATGATTCTATACCTCGAAAACCCAAGAGAATCTGTCAAAAATCTCCTTGCACTGAGAAAGGACTTTGGCAAAGTCTCAGGGTATGAAATAAATATGCAAAAGACAGTCGCATTCCTATATACCAACAATAAAAACAAACAGAAACTCAAATAAAAAGCACAATCCCATTCACAATAGAGCCACAAAAAAGGGAAGTATCTCAGTCCCCTCCTCACCAGAGAAGTGAAAGACCTTTACAACAAAAACTACAAAACATTGCTCAAAGAAATCAAAGATGACACAAACAAATGGAAGAATACTCCGTGCGCATGGATTGGAAGAATCAACATTGTTAAGATGTCCATCCTACCAAAAGCAATACCCATTAAATTACCAGCAGCAGACCTGGAAACAACAATCAGGAATTCGTATGGAAAATAAACGACCTCTAATAGCCAAAACGATCCTCAGTTAAAAAAAAAAAAAAAGTAGGAGGTATCGCACTCCTAGACTTTTAAAGCTACAATAATCAAAACCACCTTGTACTGTTGGTACAAGAACAGGCATATAGACCAATGGAACACGATAGAGATTCCAGAATCGAAACCTCAATTTCTCAACCAACTCATCTTCGACAAAGCCACCACCACTAACCACTGGGGAGAGGAGAACCCATTCAGTAAACGGTGCTGGGAAAACTGGCTGACCACATGCAGAAGATTAAAACAAGACCCCTACCTATCACTATACACAAAAATCAACTCTAAATGGATCAAAGACCTAAACGTAAAACCTCGAACTATAAGAACCTTAGAAAATTCAGGAGACACCCTTATGGAAATTGGAACCAGCAACTTGCACAAAACCCCAAGTGCCCATACCATAAGAGATAAGATTGACAAGTGGGACTTCATCAAACTGACAAGCTTTTGCAAAGCCAAAGAAACCATTGAGAGAGCAGGAAGAAAGTCCACAGACTGGGAAAAAATATTTACCAACTGTATAACTGACAAAGGCCTAACATCTAGGATCTACAAGAATCTCAAACGTGCCGAAAAGAAAAAAAAAACAGCCCCATTACAAAGTGGGCAAAAGATATAAATAGACATTTCTCAAAAGAAGACATATGAGCAGCCAACAGGTACATGAAAAAATGCTCAGCCTCACTAGTCATCAAAGAAATGCAAATTAAAACTATACTGAGATACCACTTAACTCCAGTCAGGATGGCCATCATCAATAACTCAAAAAACAACAGATGTCAGAAAGGATGCAGGGAAAAGGGAGCACTTCTACACTGTTGGTGGGAGTGTAAACTAGTACAGCCTCTGTGGAAAACAGTGTGGCGAGTCCTGAAAAATCAAAAAATTGTCCTTCCATATGACCTCGCAATCCCCCTACTGGGAATCTACCCAGAAGAACTCAAATCACTCTATAAAAAAGATACTTACACACATATATTTATCGCAGCATTGTTCACAATAGCAAGAACATGAAACCGACCGTGCTGCCCATCAAAAGAGGACTGGATAAGAAAAAATGTGATATATGTACATGATGGAATATTACACAGCCATAAAAAGGACAAAATTATGAACTTCACAGCAACTTAGAGTCTTAGAGTCTTAGAGTCTATAATACTGAGTGATCTTTCACAGAAACAAAGAACTGAGTACCACATGTTCTCACTCATAAGCAGAGCTTGAACAATTATCATAATACTATAAGAAAGGGATTGGCAGTAGTGAGAAACTACCAAGTGAGGGCGGGAGCAGGATTGGCAGTAGTGGGAAACTGCCAGGGAAGTGGGGGGAGACGCCTCATCAACAAGGTTACCTGTAATGAACATTTGTATACTTAACCCTAAATTGTACCTCACATCTTAAAATTAAAAATTAAACAAAAACAATAATAGGAAACTTTTGACTGTTTCAACACCATGGAAAGTCTAATAAAAAAAAAACATTTACCCAGATCAGGCTGCATAGACAAGCTGAAAGACAAGCTGATAGACAGGAAGGTTCTTTGTTATGGGCAAAATTATTATCAACTCTTTGGGAACCTTCGTTTTCTCCTTCTAATCAGAAGTTGCATAGTTATAGTAGTGCGAAAACAAATTGAGTATATCACTTACTAGTTATATCATCTTGTACAAGATGCTTAAACTCAGTGCCTCCGTTTGCACAACCATAAAATGGGAGGAGTATTTGTACCCGCATCATAGGTCTGTTGTAAAGATTTAAAGGTTAATAAATATAATACACACAGTCCCTGGCATGTGAAAATATTCAGTCAATGCTTGTCTTCTGATGCTGCGGTTGTTGCTTCATAAGTACAGTTTAACTGGTAGACCATATCTTTAGATATATGGGCTTCATGGAGGAGAATAATAAGAGGCATCTGGTGATTAAATTACTTTTCTAGAAATATTATTAGGATAATTTAGAACTAAGGCAAGAAAAAAAAAAAGCCCCAGCAGCTATAAATCAATACCTATTGCTATTGTTTCACAGAGGATAATCACCAGTCATTTTGCCAATAAAGTCTAAACTATAAATATGTTTTCCAAATTTTCCCTGCTTGGTATTGTTTGAGTTCTTAGCCCTTCCCTGCTTAATTTCAACCTGTCTCTCCAACTTATCTCTGGCTCCAGAGATGACAAGTAAGTTTCATTTTGTGTGCCCACCTCAGGACTGCGAGGAGGCTTCTAAGACCAGGTGATGGGCTCAGGAAGAATGAGTGCCATGATGGATTGGCTATGACTGCCATGCCATTAGAGATTGGCTATGTCTGTTTTCCACTATAGATTGACTATGTCTACCATGCCACTACAGATTGGTTATGTCTGTCTTCCACTGTAGATTGTCTATGTCTGCTATGCCACTATAGATTGTCCATGTCTTTCTGCCACTATAGACTGGAGCATGGAACATTTAAGGCATGTCTGCAAAGTATTTGCCATCTGTGTCCTAAATAAATTATTTACTCTACATGAACTTTCTTCCTCATCGTCCTAGGAAATACACCTTACATTTTCTGATCAGTTCCCACTATTCATCTTCTCTTGGCCTATTCACATCCAGCCTTTGCTTTTCAGGCCCTGTATATCTCAGCTACCTATTTCTACAGTGTGATCAGTAAATACTTTTCCAAGACAGCTATTCTTCCCCAACGCGATAGCCATAGAGTAGAGAGCCCTAGGAAAAATAAGCCAAAATAATCATGTTTCAAAGATTATAGAAAATCCTTTCTCCACAGAGGACCAAGCTCAATTTGCTAGTATTTATTAAAACAAAACCAAAAAAAAAAAGAGAGAGAGAGAGAGAGAATGAGAGACCTGATTG
Source organism: Carlito syrichta (assembly GCF_000164805.1). Taxonomy (NCBI): domain Eukaryota; kingdom Metazoa; phylum Chordata; class Mammalia; order Primates; family Tarsiidae; genus Carlito; species Carlito syrichta. The sequence continues at coordinate 47,811 of NW_007259427.1, forward strand.
GCATATGGCCCAGCAATTTCTTTACTCTCTCGTTCATTCTTGTGAACAAAGGGCACATAATAAGGGCTTTCACTTCAGTATTCTATATAGGTATAACTTTAATGGTCGCCATCAGGGAAAATGGGCAAATAAACTTGTGGTCTGTACATATTATGGATGATTCTGCAGCAGTGTTTTATATGAGGTACATTGCTATGTGTAACGTGGACATATCTCTAAGGTACATTGTGGGATGAAAAAAATGAACTACAAAATTTATAACTATGGCCGCAATTAGTTTCCAAATTGTACTCTGAATCACCCCAGAGATATACAGCCATAGTAGACATATGCCAGCACTGAACTACGACCTCAAGGGAGTACACAGTTCCAACAAAGATTATGCTATATGCCTTTTTATGTCATTTTTCTTTCTTTTTTTTTGCAAAGGTGAGTACCATTTTCTAAAAGTACCATTTAAAAAATAGGTTCAGAACAGGTAATGAGTGTGGCGGTTTCCAACAGGCACATACCTCCCATTATTAAGCAATTGTAGTTGTAAAAGGATGAGCTGAAAATGCTATTTTTCTTGCACCTCATGTGTATAATGTTTTTAATAGGGCCAGGTATGGTGGTTCATGCCTGTAATCTCAGTTTTTGTGAGGTCGAGGTGGGAGGATTGCTTGAGCCCAGGAGTTCAAGACCAGCCTAGGCCACATAGTGAGACCGCGTCTCTACAAAAAATAAAAAATTGGCCAGTCATGGTGGCACATACCTGTAGCCCCAGCTATTTGGGAGGCTGAGGTAAAAGGATCATCTAAGCCCAGAAGGTCAAGGCTGCAGAGAGCCGTGATCGTGCCACTGCACTCTAGCCTTGGTGACAGAGTAAGACAAATGGCTACTAAGTTTTTAGGTCATAAATACTTTTTGTTTGGATCTAACTCTTATTAGATAGAACTGTTAGATATTCTCTTGGTCTATATGGATACTATGAAATGATTGCTAAGGTACTAAGAAAGCCACAAATAGAGAACGTTTGGGAGGCTTTGAACTACTTTGTCATATAATAAATATGTTTTATGTTAAGATGAAAACTACAAACACTAGCATATATTCAAAGAATACATGTGTGTGTGTGTGTGTGTGTGTGTGTGTGTGTGTGTATATATATATATATATATATGTGCATCTAAATGTATTTCTAAAGATCTGAAATGACACACACTAAAGAATACCAATGGCGCAGGTTCGAGACCCGCCTGGGCAGCGAGACCTCATCTCTACAATAAATCAAAAAATCAGCTGGGTGTGGTAGCACGTGCCTGTAATTCCGGCTACTTGGAAGGCTGAGGCGGAAGGATCGCCAGAGCCCAGCAGGTCGAGGTTGCGGTGGCCGGGAGCGGCCACTGCACTCCAGTCTGGGCGACAGAGTGAGACTCCAACTCAAAAAAAATTTAAAAAAAAAAAAGAATACCAATGGGAGTGAGTAATAGGGATCACAATTTAGGGGTGCTGGCCAAAGAAAACCATGACTTCCGTATTTTCTGTGAAGTTTCATCTGTGATGCTGTAACTTTAACCTTTTCACATATATTGGTAATCACAAAATAATTAAACATCTTTTTTTTTTTTTTTTGAGTTGGAGTGTCTGTCACCCAGACTGGAATGCAGTGGCCGCTCCTGGGCCCCGCAGCCTCGACCTGCTGGGCTCCGGCTCTCCTTCCGCCTCAGCCTTCCAAGTGGCTGGAACTACAGGCGGGTACTACCATGCCCGGCTAGTTTTTTATCTATCGTAGAGATGAGGTATTGCCAAATTGCCCAGGTGGGTCTCGAACCCGTGGGCTCAGGCAATCCACTCACCTCAGCCTCCCAAAGGCACAGGATTACAGGCAAACATCTTTTTTTTTAAAAGAAAGCTAAGATCTTCTCAGAGGATGAAGGTAGATTTTATGTAATTTAGACCAAAGAATTTCATACTTAACAGGCAGTTACTGAACACAGTTAAGCACCCAGAGTTGACAATGTGGTCAGACCCAGGAACCAGCAGGCCTGCCTTTAAATCCCAGCCCTAATTTTTTTTTTTTTGAGTTGGAGTCTCACTCTGTCACCCAGACTGGAGTGCAGTGGCCGCTCCCGACCACCGCAGCCTCGACCTGCTGGGCTCCGGTGATCCTTCCGCCTCAGCCTTGCAAGTAGCTGGAACTACAGGCACGCGCTACCACTCCCGGCTAATTTTTGATTTATTGTAGAGATGAGGTCTCACCAAGTTGCCCAAGCGGGTCTCGAACCCGCAAGCTCAGGCCATCCACTCATCTCAGCCTCCCAAAGCCCCATCCCTAATATTGACAAGCTGTGTGACTTCGCGCAAGTTCCTTGGTTCCCTCACTTACAGCATCACCATGAGGCTTAATGGGTTAATTCAAGAAGAAGAGACCAGAACAGAGCTGGGTGCACAGTGAAGGCTCAGTGAACATGGCTGTTTCCACGATCACCCTCACTGAGACAGTCTCCTCAGTTTGGAGCAAGGGCAGCTTTCAGTGAGTCTAACTTTGTCCTTCCCCTCCTCCTCCACGCCCCATCTCACTTTCCCTTCTGCTCAGCACAAGGAAATAATTTATCTATACAGTTGCAATACCAGCTGTTGCAATACCAGCTGTTGGCCCTTGGCCTCTCTCCACACCCCCTTCCTCTCCCTTCCCCCTTTCCTCACGCTTCCAATTAGACTTACGAGTTGGCCAATGAAGTAGCGTCTGGGCGACACCAACAAATCCTGCTATTACTAGATGTACAGATGGATTACATTTGTGTGAAAAAATAACAACCATGATGTGGTTTGCTCGGTAATTAGATATAAGGCTTAGAACATTTATCCCGCTGCTATTTTCCTTGTGATTGCTACTTGGAATATATGCGGCTTTGATTTTTTTAAAAAATCGAAATCAGTTTCCTTACTGGAAACTGATATTCCCTGAGAGGCAGAAAGGAAAACCTGGCAGCCAAATATCTGAATCTGTACCTGCTTTACTCTAGTTGACACCTGCATTTCTTCAATCCTTGTTTAGAATAAAAAATCCCGAAGGCTGAGGAAGTTAAGACCCCATCATTGATTCTACGTGACAAACTTAAGGAGCAGGATGAACTAAAGGACGCAGTACTTAGTATCATTCAAAGGTACCAGGAGGGCGTCTGCTGCAGAGGCTTTCAGGGTTCAGCAGCCTGACTCTTCAGAATGGCTGCCCTCGGGTTACTGGAACCCACTGAAGGCTGGAGAATAAGCCTCCCTACCCCACTTCACCCTCCAAAAGTGAGAGCAATTCTTAGTTAATGACTGACAGATGTGGGAGCATAAATGCCTCTGGTCCCTCACCCCTTGCCTAGGACAACTCTAAGGCATGATCACACTGATTCCAGAACTTCCCTGTGGGATTGAGCCCAAGTTACCCTATGCACAACTTTGCCCAACATGACACACTTGGTTGGCCTCCTTCCCTTCCCTGTTCCAGTCCTTGGCTCCCTACTAGTCTTTTCCTGGAAACACTTCCTAACTAATCACTTATGCTGGAACATATGCTCGAGCCAGACCTAAGGCAGCCTATATTGCTGGGCACAGTGGCTCATGTCTATAAAACCAGTACTTTGGGAGGCTGAGACAGGAGAATCACTGGAGGCCGAAAGTTCGAGGCCATCCTGGGCAACATAGCAAGACCTTACCTCTATAAAAAGTGAAAATTAGAAGGAAAAAAAGAAAAGACCATGCCTGCCTCATCTGTCTAAGACAGCCTCCGAAACTTTGTCAAAAACTGTCCTCCATGTTATTTAAAATCCTTCCCTTGGAGGTTTATCCCTTTCTCCTTAAGCTTAAACCATGGAAACCTGCTAAGCCCCAGTGAGAGGTCCCAATTTAAGAGGGCTTTCAGAATTGGCAATCTACCTGACCACATTCCAAGCTTTTTCTTAGAGCAAATTTATTTTGATTGAAAGCATTTTGAAGAAAAAGAGGATGAGTAGGAGGAAGTTACACAAAGGAGGTAAAAAGCAGAGAGATGCCTAAATCTTCTGTGTCCTAATTTCCTTATCTGTCGTCTTGATGGAAGGGATGGGAAGCAGATTCCAGAACCCCTGATTTTCTTCAGCTCTAGCAGTCCACATTCTAGGGACCTAAAGGATGACGACATTGCCAACCAATGTGTCTTTCTTTTTCATTTTGCCAGGCCCAGCTGTACTTTGCCCTGTGACATCATTCCATCATAGAAATCATGTATATCTTTCTTATATTCTCATTTTGGTTAGTTTAAGGAAAAAGAAGGGGGATGTGAGATGGTTATTTGTGACTAAGTAGATTGCATTTTAATTTGGTAGCTGCTGAAACAAACAAACAAAAAACGCTTCCAAAAATAAACAATGTCCTTACTTAGTTATCTACAAATGTTTGTCTTCTGTTGAAATTGATTCAACCTATGATTACAGAATAAATTATACACCTCTCTGTTATCTTTCTCAAAGCCCTTGGTGCCCTAAACCAGAGTAATTTGTAGCCCAGAGAAGTGTGCTAAATAACCCAGGGGGCTTTTAAAAAGAATGAATACAGTTCCCCGTACAGGAGATTGTTTTTCCCTTCAACAGTAACCAGATCCAAAATCTGACCAATCCCCATGACGGCCCTAAAAAGATGGCCTGATTCTCACATCCACCTGGACAAAGCCCTAAAGTAACTCAGTCCCTGCATTATGTAGGCAATTTATGCCATTTCCAGGCCCTTTGGCCTCTGCTGGGAATAAAGAAGGCCATCTGATGAATGCGGCCTTAACAATGTTCCGGATGGTAAGGTAATTCTGAGGCCTAGTTATGTAGCTACCAGTAACAACAGTTTCCACGCCAGTTTCAATAAAATATATGACACAAGAGCAACAACAGCAGCAGCAACAAACTTGCAGACCAGGAACACTAAAAAATTATTATTCGTTTGGAAGTCAATCTAGGGAAGGAGACTCCATTGCTTCAGTGTGGTGTTTTTTACTCCTTTACCCATACTGCATTTGTATTCTAGGGTGTCAGGGATGGGCAAAAGAGAAGTAACAGCCAGGAGAAGAAAAGCTGTACAAAAACAGGGAGGGACCAGGAAGTCTAAGAAAGCATAGGTGTTCATTCATTCATTCAGCAACTTCTACCCACTTCACTAACTTCAACACTCTCTAACAGGAATTGGGGATTTGTTTTTTGTTTTGGGGGGTTTTTTTTGTAAAAGACCAGAATAAATATTTTAGGTTTTGGCACAACTACTCAACTCTGCCATTGGAGCATGAAAGTAGCCACAGAAAATATGTAAATGAATAGAAGTAGCTGGGTTACAATAAACTTTATTTACAAAACAGATGGAGGGCCATCCTGACGCTTGCATGCTAGCCTCTACTTTACTTCCAAGAAATCGTTAACGTACACTCAAAGAAAAAAAGTCATACTCTGAAAATACAATAGGCTATAAAAGACATTTATTATCGTTCATTTAAAGTACACTGGGATACTAAAATGCAGCCATTTATGAAATGGAATTATGGGATTCCTGCAAGCAGTGGAATTTACCACTATGCAGCATTTGCTGAGATGCCATTTGAATTTAACAGCATCGTCACCAACTGTTTTGAGATCAAAGATCACCTAGTTGCCAGACCCATGGGCCTTTTTAAACTCTTTGAAGCACAGAATAGTAAAAAGATCAGTTACATAAATTGATAGTACAGATAAATTCACTTATACAACAATCCAATGGCATAGGTAGTTTTAGTATCCCCATTTTACAGATGAAGAAAATAAGGCATAGTGAGTGTAAGGAATCTGCTCAAAGTCACACAACCAGCAAGTGGCAGAGATGGGATTGGACAGGGTCTTCCTAATGCCAAAGCTGTTAGCACCTGAGCAACAATGTCCTCCGATCCTCCCTCCCTGCTTGAAACTGCACCTTGTTCCCTCTTATTCAGTCTGTAGCTATCCTTGCCTCCAGAACATCTCTCTCTCTGCACATTTTTTTCCTTTCTGCTCAGTCTGTTCTTTGTTAGTCTCCTTTGCTGGTTTGCAATCTCTTCCCAAAGCTTTGAAGTCATAAAAGATCTCACTGTCTTTAACATCTCCGTCTGTGACCTAAACCTTTTCATTAATCTTCAGACCTATGTTATCCACCATACACTGAACATCTCCAGCTCAACATCTCTCAGGTATCCCAGCCTCAACATGTTTAAAACGCATCACCTTTTTCTCAAAGCCTGCTCTCTTTCCTGTACAACTTATTTGGTAAGTGGCTCTACTTCGACTCAGAGCCCTAAGTAGCCATGTAAGAAGTTCAAACACTCTGCTGGAGAGGTCCTGAAATTATACACAGATGGAGGGGGACCCCAAGTCCCACCTTCCAGCCATCCCCATCAAGGCACCAGGCACATGAGTGAAGATGTCTTGGACCCTCCAGAACAGATCAGCTCTACCTGCTGAACACCACGGAGTGACCCAATCAACCAACACCTTGCAGGGCAGAAGAATCACCCAGCTGAGCCCTGCTCAAATTCCTGACTCTCAAAATCCTGTGATATAATAAAATTATGTTGTTTTAAGTCCTTAATTCTGGGGGAATCTTGCTACAAAACAAAAGATAACTAGAACACTAGGTCCTCATTATCAACAACTGAACTAAAAAAAAAAATCTGTTGGAGCCTGAACAAAAAATAAATTACCATTTCTTAACCTATATTATTTTGATTTTTCCAAGTCTTCTTTCTTCCCAACTTGACTTAAAAGTTATCCTTAAGGCTACTTTAGAACTTCCAAACCTGCTAGTCTCTAGTCAGCGTTGATGTTTTTTGCCTGCTGGAAGCCTCCAGTGAGCACTTTTCTCTCTAAGGATCACACTTAAACTTTATCTCCCTAATTGCTCCCTTCAGGCTGCTCCCATCACCAAGAGAGAAACAACTGTCTACCTTGGATATCTTCCTATTCTTTTCCTGACTCAAGGATAAAAGTAACATTTTCCCAGCCCCTGCCTTCTGGCTCAAACAAGATAACCAATTCATGTATTGGCCCCCTACTCCCACTAAAATTTTGACACCCCAGTTTGCTAAGTGACTTCTAGAATGCAATCTTTTATCAGACCTCCATCTCCCTTCCTGGGAGATTTCAGACATAGACAGAGTCAATTATGAGCAACCATTATAGTTAAAGACCAAGGTTTGCTTTCTGTTGAAGGAATTTTCCCAAATCTGCGAGTGTTCATTATCTTGAGCCACAGTGGAACCACTGACAATACATTCCATTTTAAAGCTGTGATGACAGTACTGTCTTCCTTGTAACTTTAGCACCCAAGGTCCTCTCCCACAAAGCCAAGTTACTTGTATGTGTCTCCCCTGACACACATGCAGGGGCACCCAAGAAGTCTTGATTTTTAATACCTCTTCGTGCTTAAAAACAAAAGGAGACTCATTAAGCAGACAAATTCGTGATCAGTGACTTGAAGAAGCAGTACAATGCTTCTCTTCAGTGCAGGGCTGCCCTAAATCTTAGGTACCACTCTTGTTCCTAGTTACGAGCATCTGTGAAGCAATTATCCTGAGGAGCAGGAAGCATCCTTTTAATGGCAGGAGCAGCTGGTGGGACATAATGCTGTCTGGATTTCTGGCACCATCCCCAGAGTGAAACCTCAAATCATTGGGCCCGTTTTTATTCTATTCCATGTCCTCCCCAAGGTGCCTCTAGAAAAAACAAATTGCTCTAACATAGACAAGGTCTTTTCCTGTTATTAATAAAACTCACTGATGGGTTCACTAGCTTTTTCTTGCTACCAACATAAAAACCTCAGGGCTGTAATTATATTTGGTGGGGAGCGGATTATAGTTCAGCATGACCTTGCATCCATAATTTCCAGCTCATCCTCCTGTCCTCTGGTGTCTGGTAGACACAAGATGCTCAATGTCCTATGACAGGGCACTGGAGGAGCGTACCCCAAGAGTGTGGATTTCCAAAGTGAATCCTTTGTCTTTGGGTGTGAGACAAAACCATCCATACATTAGAAAAGTCAATAACACTGATGTAAATGGGTTAAACAGATGCTTAGAAATAGGGAAGTTCAAACTATCAGCACTGAGTAAAACCTTCCTCCATACTGTAAAGCAACCATCTACAACAGCAAGTTCTAGCAGAATGCCTCGTCTAGCTGGGCTAGGACTGGGGAACTTTCGCTCTAAGACAATGCACATCTCGGATTTCTCAAATAATAGCCATGGAATCTGGAGTTATGAAATCCAGCTAATTATGTCAAAACTTCATCTTTACAAAAGGAAGTTACTCAAACAGCTGAACAGAAGTGGTGAAAGAATATGTTTGAGCGAAGAAAAAAAAAACCTGGACTTAAACAAAGTACTACCTTCTTCTAGAATTATTGCTCCAGGACTTCTAAAGCTATTGCCCCAGGTTTTCCTATCAGTAAAATGAGGAAAATACCATCCACCTTTTCCCTAATAGCAGGCAACTAAGATTATATGAGTTCCTCAGAGGACGAATGTGGTAGAAACTCAAGGGATTTTTATTGACCAGTATTCAGTCTAGCCCTCCCTGCATCAAATTTAAAAATAATAAAAATGGAAACTCTGGACCCTTGCCATTAAAATAGCAAAAGATAGTCATCATTTCCTGACTCAGTCTTTCCCACTTTCAGAGCATCTGGGGCATGAGACATCTTGTCAAACATATGGTGTTCCAAATGTAATAGTGCTAAATATTTAATTTTCCACAATGGTTGACTGTAAATCAAGTTGTGAAGAGTTGTAGACAAACCACCAGCCCTCAAGGCAGAGGTAAGTTCCACTTCAGCTTCCCAACTCACTTGGTTTTCTCTTTTGATTAGCTTTCTATCCAAACAATGCATCAGTTTTATTTACCCTTAAGAAAAACTACTTAAACTCCCAGATTATCACATCTTTAGGTTTTTTAGTCCATTTTTCTAATTATCCAACGCTCATTTTCTGCCTTCTCTCTGCAAAGATCAAAATAGTGGTCTCCCCTAATTTTAAAATATATTCTTTTAAGCATTTCTAGGTTTCAGAGGTGCTAATCATTGCTGTATTTCCTCAAGCAACTACCTCACCTGGACCTATCCAATGCATGATTGTAAGAATAATAATAATAATTAAGAGTAAAAATAACACATACCATGTATGCAATATATACCATGTGTTGAGCATTTACCTACTTTATGTCTAATGCTCATGTCAGCCTACAGGTGGATATTGTTATTTGCTTTATGCATCAGGATAGAGACTCAGAGAGGCCATGTAGCTTGGTCAAGATCACACACCTTACTAACCAGCAGAGATGGAATTTTTAATTCATCTTTCTGGATCCAAAGTCCTTGCAGTTTTGTGCAGCTACTACTCTAGAATCCATGTAGAAGCTGTACTCCCGTTATACCCTCCAAATCAAAAGGCTGTAACAGCTGTATGATGCACACAAAAAATCAGAAGTAATCAGGCATCATTCTAAACAATTTAGTGGTTGTATCAGACAAGATGGTTTTGTCTTGAGGGTAGCGCTCATTCTCTCTAATCTAATACCCAAATCTAGACATTAAAAGTTAAGTTAAATCAGATCAAATTAAAAACAACAATGAAACACAACAATCTAAAGACTTCTCTTTTTTTAACTTAAGAAAATAATTTTAGATGCATAATAAAGTTGTGTAATGAAAGTGCAATTATCAAAATAAGAAACCAATATTGGCAACATAACATTAATTAAACCCACAATCTGGCTGGGCATGGTGGCTTACACCTGCAATCCCAGGACTTTGGAAGACCAAGGTAGGAGGATTACTTGAGGCCAGGAGTTTGAGACTAGCCTAGGCAACATAGCAAGACCCCATCTCTACAAAAAATTTTTTAAAAATTAATCAAGCATGGTAGCACGTGCCTGTACTCCCAGCTAGTCTAGAGGTTGAGATGGAAGGATCACCTGAACCCAGAAGGCTGAGGCTGTGGGAAGCCAAGATTATACCACTGTACTCCAGCCTGGGTGACAGAGTGAGACCCTGACTCAAACAAAACCTCAAAATATTAATTAAACTACAATCTAGAATTCACCACTTTTCCTACCACTATTATACTCTTCTTTGTTCCAGAATCCAATTCGGGATCCCAAATTGTCTTTAGTTGATGTCTCTCCAATCCGTGACAGTTCCCCAGTCTTTCCTTGTCTTTCGTGACCTCGACATTTTTGAAGAATATTGGCAAGTTATTTTGAAAAGAATGTCGGTCACTTTGAGGTGTCTGATGTTGTCTCAAGATTTGATTGAGGCTTTGCATTACTGGGAGGAATTCCACAGAGTTGATGTGCATCATATCAGGAGGTGCAGGATGTTGATACGTCTGTTTACTGATGATGCTAATCTTGGTCTCGGCTAAAGTAGTATCTGCCAGTTTTCTCCACTATAAAGTTATTATTTTTCCCTTTGTAATTGAAAAATATCTTGGAAGGGAGGAAAAGACTTTGAGACTATGCAAATATCCTGTTTCTCCTCAAACTCTTGCCCACTAATTTTGGCATTCATTGATAGCTCTCGCCCGCAACAATCATCTCTGTGTTGTACTAACGGTGGTTTTCTATTTCTCTCATTCTTTCCACGTTTATAAATTGGAATTCTTCTGTGAAGAAAAGCTGCCTCATCTCCTCCTTTTTAAAATTCAATTAATTATTTACATCACCATGGACTTGTGGATATTTATTTTATTCTACGGGTTATAATCTGATACTATTGTTTATTTTTGTCACTCCAACTGTTCCTATTTAGCCAGTGGCAGTTCTTGCTAACATCCTATCTTTTTGGCTTTTTGTCCTTCCTAACGCCCTACCTTTTCGTCTGTGTGTCCTTCCTGACGCCTTATCCTTTTGGCTGTTTATTCTTCCTAATGCCCTATCCTTTTGGCTTTTTGTCTTTCCTAATACTCTATCCTTTCAGCTGTGTGTCCATCCTAACGCCCTATCTTTTCGGCTGTGTATCCTTCCTAATACCCTATCTGTTTGTTTTTTGAGCACTCCCTTACTTTCTGACACTACAAGACACTCCAGGCTCATCTTGTGATTTCTCTATCCCAGGCCTAGAATCAGCCATTTCCACAAGGAGCCCTTGTTTCTTTTATGGGAGACTGGTATGTAGAAACCCAGAACTGGGCTCCCTCATTGCTACCGTGGTGTCATTGCTCCTAGACTCTCTCAGTGGACGGAACATGGAAATACATGTATGCATACCAGCCCATGCATACACACACACATCTATATTTTACTTATGGTATGTTGAAAACCTTGAGTTCATGCTGATATCTCTGATTCTAATTCTAAAGACTTCTTTTAATAGTTTACCCAGCATTTCCCCAAAGAAAGCATAAAGAGGATTAAAAAAGGCTTATGCATATAAATAGTTTCCAGCTATTTGTGTAGGCCAGGGGTCAGCAAACTGGAACATAGTCACATCTAATAATGTAGGTATTGTCCATGGCCATTTTCCACTAGAGCAGCAGAGAGTGAAAGTAATTACATCAGAGAGTGGATGAGCCAGAAAACTGTAAATATTTTTTTTCTTTTTCTTTTTTTTTGAGTTGGAGTCTCACTCCATCGCCCAGGCTGGAGTGCAGTGGCACACTCATGGCCACCCCAGTGTCCACCTGCTGGTCTCTGGTGACCCTTCCACCTCAGCCTTCCAAGTAGCCGGAACTACAGGCGCACGCTACCATGACAAGCTAATTTTTTATTTATTGTAGAGATGAGGTCTCACCAAGTTGCCTGGGCTGGTCTCAAACCCATAGGCTTGGGCAATCCACTCTCCTCGGTCTCCCAAAGTGCTGGGATTACAAACTGAGTCACCGAGGCCAGCCTGGAAATATTTTCTATCTGGCTCTTTACAGAAAAGGTTCAGAATATGTTTTAAACGTTCACGTGGGAGATGGAATAGAAGGTTCAAATCCCATGCTGCCCCTGACTAGTACTAGCCATGTGGCCTTAGGTAAGCCACTGACTCTCTATGCCTCAGTTTCTTCTTTCCTTGCAGGTTTCTTGGCAAGACTCAAGACTTTCATGAGTAAAATTCCTGGCACTTGATAGATGCCCAAATAACTGTAGCTAGTATTACTTGTGCAAGTTGTTTATAATTGAGAGTAAAATTTTGCCCCAAAATAATCTGCTTTCAGTGGAGGTTATGGGACTAATACAGTCCACAGAGTGCATTTGGCCCACAGGGACTTGAACCATAATCCTAAATACTCACTCCACCATGCACTAACTATGGGATCTTGGGCAACTAACAACTTATTCAGGCCTGCTTCCCTCTCCATACAAGTGCAGTTTCTTCACAGGCCACAAGAAGTTATAACTATGAATACCTTTACGTCATGATCCCCAGACCAAAATTGGACTGGCCACATCAAAATTAGAATGAAGAATAGGTTAAAATACGCATTCCCAGCCCTGGCTCCAGGGATTCTTATTTAGAAGGACTGGAATAGGATTCACACTAGACATTTTCAGCAAACGCCTAAGATGGTTTTGTTGCCATCCTTCCTGGAGAGCATGTCAGCCCCACACTGTCCCGCTACCTTCCTCTCACTCACGTAAATACTCAGGCCATTCAAAGATGACTGCAAAAATAAAAAATTAATAATAAAGAAAAAAGATGACTGCAAGTGCTACAGAAACCCAAAATCTCCTTCCTCTGAGCTATTTCACTACAACCTCTCATATGAGCTTGGGTCTCCTAGGACTCCAAGAGCTAAGCAAGATTCTCTGTGTTTCAGAAGAAAATCTATTTCTATTGCTTAAGCATCCTCCTTCTTTACAAAAAAATGCATTCTGTGAGCCTCTCCTCATGGTATTGGGTTAGAGAAGACTAAAGTGAGAGATGGGTAGGGCTGTGGAGAAGAAGACCAGGGCCACAGGGGAGGAGGAGAACAAATTTAAAAGGGCACAGGGTATAGCATTGGTAGTATAACACCTTCCAAAGAAAGCAGAGGAGTCCTATTCCCCCTCCTGAGCTACTCCCAGGTGACCCCTTCACACACTGCCCTGCTTGTAAGAAACAGACTAGAGTAGGTACAGAGCCTCCTAACCCATAGCTGGAGCCCTGCAGGGTCACCAAAATAGGAACCTCCAGGAGTTGGGGTGGAGGTTTCCAGGGGTCTTTTAGGTGTGAGGGACACAACATCACTGTGGGTGTGGTGCATATCATACCGAGGGAACGTGGGATACCAAAAAGGGTAGGTATGTCCAGGAGCAGAAATACAATGAGGGCTGTCAAGTTCAGGGTGCCCAAGGAGCAGGTTCTGAAGTAACTTAATCCTTCATCTGCCTGAGCTTTAAAAAATATTGATGTGCAATTCACATGACAAAAAATTAACCATTTTAAAGTATACATTTCAGGGGCATTGAGTACATTCATAACATGTTGCAACCACCATCTCTATGATTAAGTTGTAAACATTTTCATTCCCACAAAAGGAAATTCCTGTATCCACTAAGCAGCCACCACTCCCAATTCTCCTCCCTACCAATAGTTGTTGTTTTTTTTTTATAGTAAGGGGTGGGAGGATTTTCTCTATAATGAAGTTTTTTGGTGTGTGTTTTCATTTTGTTTTTGTTTTTGAGTCGAGGTCTCACTCTGTTGCCCAGGTTGGAATGCAGTGGCACGATTGTGCTCACTGTAGACTCAGCCTCCTGGTTTCAGGTGATTCTTCCACCTTGGCCTCCCAAGTAGCTGGGACTACAGGAATGCACCACCCTGCCCAGCTAGTTTTTGGTTTTGTTTTGTAGAAATGGGGTCTTGCTACTTTTGCCCAGGCTGGTCTTGAACTCCTGGGCTCAAGTGATCCTCCCATCTCAGCATACCAAAGTGCTGGGATTACAGGTGTGAGTCACCATGCATGGCCTATAATGAAATTTATGCAATCAATGTTTGAGGGGCTTTGGAAACACCCTGGGTTCAAAGGGCACAGAGACATTCTCTCTTCTAACCAGGTAGCCAGGTGGGAGCAACCTTCTGGAAAGGTCTAGAGTAACTTTTCCCTTCTGTCGCTTTACCCCATTCAGTGGGGACAGTGGCAGCCTCTTCCATTCACAGTTTTGTGTGGCCAGTAATCCATAAGAGTAAGGGCATCACCAGGGTTTGAGAGGAATCCCCCTACCCCCACCCCCCACCCAGCGCTCCACAGTCAGGGTTACTCCTCGAAAATATCTCTAAACAGAGGTCGCCTCATACCCTTTGCTTCTCTGGGTCCACATAGCGAATGCCAAAGTAGTCCTTCTCCAGCAAACTGTAGTAGTTGCAGATGTGGTCGATGAGAAACTGCCCTTTGGTCTCCCTCTGCAAAGGAAGCATATTTAAGTTCTAGTCAGAGCTCACCTTGTGTATCACGTCCACAGAGGACCGCATTCACCCCATGGATCTGTGCTTAGAAAAAAGAACCTACTCACTCAAGGACCTGAAGCAGGGGCTTCCAAATTCTCTTAACCACAAAACCTCAGTAAGAAATACATTTTACATTGTAAGCCATTACACACACACACACACACACACACACACACACACACAACCCAAAGAATGCCAAGAGGAGCTGAAGGGACACCCAACAATACTCTGCATAGATATGCTCTAATATGCTTATTTTATTCTAATACATGCCATTTAATTTTTTAATGTAGCCGGGCTCGGTGGCTCAGCCTGTAATCCCGCGCCTTTGGGAAGCTGAGGTGAGTGGATTGCCTGAGCCCACGGGTTCGAGACCCGCCTGGGCAGTGAGACCTCATCTCTACAATAAAAATTTAAAAAATCAGCCAGGCATGGTAGCGCACACCTGTAATTCCAGCTACTCGGAAGGCTGAGGCGGAAAGATCGCTGGAGCCTAGCAGGCGAGGCTGTGGTGGCCGGGAGCGGCCACTGCACTCCAGTCTGGGCGACCGAGTGAGACTCAACTCAAAAAAAAAAAATTTTTTTTAATGTTATTTATGACTCAGAACTCTGGTTTCCTAACTCAATACCCTGTGGAGGTCCACAGTTTGCAAACCCTCATATAACACATATACAATGCCCCTGACTGCTTGTTCTAATCACTTTGTATTCACAATGATCCTATGAGGAAAGTTCCCGTTTTATATCTGAGGAAACTGAGGCACAAAGGGGCTCAGTGTCTTGTCCAAAGTCACACAACTTATGTGGGGCAAAGCAGGATTTGAGAGAGGCCAATTGGCTGCAGAATCTGGGCTCCTACCAAGCCACCTTGTCTCCCTAGAGCAATTGTGAGTCCATGGGTACTCTGCCAGAAAGAGGGCCTGGTGGGTGTAGCTGTGCAGTGAATGGTATAAGAATATCCTGGCTCCCACCAGGGATGGAGGGGGACTTGCTTCCTTGGGCCCCAAAGCCACTGTATAACATCTACAAATCAACACAGAAAGACACTATGGGAAATTCAGGGGAGCCCAGCACTGGGACCCAAAGATAGGCCTGTGCGAACCTAGGTAAACCCCCAGCTTTTTCTACTTTGGTAAAATAAGATGGATGGATGAGATGAGTTCTAAGTTAGTTAGGTTATTTTTCCTTCTAAAATTCTATGAAAGACATATTAGCCAAATCTGATTAAGATAAATACCACACAGCAAAACCCTCTTAATAGCAAGACTCTTCCAAGCCCTCATCAGGATATCTGACAAGATTACTTTCTGCTTCAATCAGAGTTGCTGAAAGATCTATGAAATGTTGTAGGGATAGAATGTGACCTGTAAAAATAAATGGTGAAATTAGAGACATTAAGTGAGCCACATTTTCAATCCACTAATAATAATTTTGGAAGATCAGTTTGGTCTATGTTTCATGATGATCTTTTCATTAAAAACTACCACCATCAGCTCAGAAAGTTGGATGAAAAAATCACTCACTGGTCTGGAATGACCTGCACTGGACGAAGGATTGGGGCTTATAAGTATGCTATAAAGCCTCTATTTTCCCAAAATCACTTTTGAGTTTAATTTTGAATGAGCTGAGTTTTTAACTTCCTTTCTAAGAGAAACTATCTGATGTCACTCAAACGAGACAAAACATCAAAATGGAAAATTTGTTTTTAAGTTTCTGTAACTGCTTTTTAACACAAGAGGCTCACATGGCAAATGGTACCTGATGGCGGCTGAATTCAATGCCCCCAAAATAATGAATAGATGTAGTTCCTTTTATACATGTATTCTGTAATCCATTCATCTTTTAAAGGCTTCTGCACCATCAACTCACTAAACACAGTATGTGAGTTCAACAGCCTATGATGGCATGGCAAAACTCTCTTCACTAGGGTTTACTATAGAGAACAAACCCTTACTACGTGCAACAGACACAAGATATGTGGGTCAAGGCTGTGTACTATATTAATATGGGATTGAGCAGACCTTCATTGAGCATGACAGATACTGCTATCATTTTGCCCTAAAGAAGACGTACTCAACAGCACAACAAAGCTGTTTTTTTTAATGATTAGACACAGTGACTAGTATATACCCTCCAGCAATATCTCCCAAGACCCCTGAGGGATGAAAATGTCGCTGCAGACAAGTGGTGACAAGAGCATACAAGTGTGGCTGAAACAGGGCTCAATGCCTTCCAAAAAAACAGGTCAGGACAGTTCCCATGGTTTCAGGCCACCAGGTGGGTGTTAGGTCTTTGCTTCTCAAGGTACAGCCTGTAGACCAGCCACATGGCAGAGCAGCAGCCTCTGCACCGCCCGGCAGCCAGATTGTTGGAAACAGAATCTCAAGCACTGTCTGGACTTACCAAACCTAGTCAACATTTTGGCAAAATCCCCAGGTAATTCACATGCACATTAAAGTCTAAGAAACATTGGTTTCGGGGGGATTTCCCCAGGGGAAAAGTGCGAAATTGTACCTGTCTCCAGTGATCACTAGAAAAAAAAAAAGCCCAAAATATCTAAAATGTGACTTTCTATATAACCCTGCAATCCCTCTATTGGGAATATAGCTGGAAGAACTCAAATCACTCTATAAAAAAGATACCTGCACACATATGTTTATCATAGCATTGTTCACAGTAGCAAGAACATGGAACCAACTATGCTGCCCATCAAAAGAGAACTGAATTTTTAAAATGTGGTATATATGCACGATGGAATATTACACAGCCATAAAGAAGGACAAAATCATGAACTTCACAGCAACCTGGATGGACTTAGAGTGAGTGATGTATCACAGAAACAAAGAACTGAGTATCACATGTTCTCACTTATAAGTGGACCTTGAATAATTATCATAATACTATAAGAAAAGAATTGGTAGTAGTGGAACACTGCCAGAAGGGTAGGATTGGCCGTAGTGGGAATCTGCCAGGGGACAGGGGGCACACTTCATCAATAAGGGTACCTGCATAATGAACATTTGTGTACCTAACCCTGAATTATACCCCACATCTCTAAAATTAAAAAAAAATTTTTTTAAACCCGTTTTTCCTTGAGAATTGTCTATTCCTTAACTCAGAAAAATCAAAGTCCTTCCCTACCTAGAGTCCATCCCTGCTTTGTCAGAGGCCATTGCCCTTTGCAGCTCTGTTCCTGCATCTGCAGATGGCCCAGCCAACCACCCAAAGATGCTTCGTGTCTTGCTGCTTTGTGCCAAAGAAGTCAGCTTACTTACAGCCCACATTCTCCTGCCTGGACATCTGGACAGCGTTCATAAGCCAATTAAGTTCCTATTATTCTCATTTCTATCCCCTGAACCCAGTTCTTGATCTAAACATAAGCTCCCACAGGCCCAGGACCAAGGGTTGGAAAAGCTCGTTCAGGGGTCAGGAGCAACAGGGCAGAAGTCCAGCTGCCTGCCCACACATGTCACTTCAGGAGAGGGGTTTGGAGGTGAACCGTGTTTCTTACCCAAACCTGCCACACGCTTCCTCCTGAGCCTCCTGAAGGCAGAGACATCTTCCCTGCTGCCTAAACCACACTAGATGTTACTGAATGAAAAAAGAAGGCATCACTCTTCTCTCACAGAAAACCTAGCGTCTGGGAACAAAATGAGGCACTTCCCACAAACCCTTTGCACAGTCCTAACAGTGGGCCTCTGGCAGGGCGGGACTGTAGAGTCCTCGTACTGGCGAATCCTCAAATGTAATGGGATTGGCCAACTTCCATGCATCTTGTTCTAGGTCTGTGTAGACAAGTAAAAGGACTTTTTCATGTCAAACTTTTCTTGAGTTTCCCACAGGATAGCAGCTGTACTTTCAGTACTAATTAAGGGGGAAAGGGGTGGATCAAACAGCTTATATAAATTCTTTAGGACTGTTACCTAAATTGAGTTTTATTTATCCAACAGCATTTTATACATTTGAAAAATAGTAGGCAATACATGTGTGGGCAGGGTTTCATACAAGAGTCGGCAGGACTTGATAAACCGTGCCTAAAATCCTTAAGCACTTAGGAATAGAATTTTGATGCTGTTTCTAAACAAGGTGACATTGTCTTGGAAATGCACTGACAAGGCTGAAAAACTGTGGGACTTACAACTTAGCCCATTCAGCAGCCTTCAGAGCAGAAGGGGCTACAGGCCTCAGAACAAAAACCATCTTATTACAAACAGCCACAATAGTATAACTTCCATTTATTGAACATCTACTATGTGTCCAACAAGATGTTTTACAAACATTGAAGAAATCTACATACGTAAACTTGTTTCTCGATACTGGACCTTATCATCTATAATGGACTGTGGATTGATATTTTTCATAAATACCGTACTAAAATAATGTGACTACAATTGCGATTTTTTTTAACATGTTAAAAAAAACCTGTAAACCAGTGCTAGTCAAGATGTGGTCCATGGACTATGCAACAGTTTGTTACCGGTCTGCTGTGAGACGAGTGCAGAGATTAAGAGTAAATTATTTTTATTGTGTTTTCTTCAAGTACCGGTCCAAAACACAGTGGGGGGATAAAATCTAGTACCGGTCTCTCACCACAGAGAGTTTGAGACTCTCTGATCCAAACTGTGCTACCAGGTTTGGGGTTTCTCTTGTCTTTATTCCAAGAGCTCAAAGTGTGAAAGGGCTTGGGGTCCTCCCTCTTACCTTCTCTGCACATTCTTTAGACACTTATTGTTGTGCACGTGGATCCCTGAACTTCCTGCAATAATCGTACATTTCCTCAGGGTCCTCTCCCATAGGTTAGAAAGCAGTAGTACAGGGAATGGCAGGGCACCTGGAAAATTCTGGGAATTTCAAAAGGCAAATTCTCCTCAGTGGGCTAAAGACTCATTCGTGTGGCCAACCAGGCTCCATTTCAAAAGCCTTTGTATAAAATAACTACGTGTCTGATTAGGGAAGGTTGGAAAAGGGTTGGTCAATCATTTTGAGATAGTGAAAAGATAAATTTAGTTGCTCTGAATCTCTATCTTCTGATCTATAAACTAAATCCTACCTTCTTTAATGAATTAGCTGAGTCTTAAAGACAATGTTTGTAAAACATCTTGTTGGACACATAGTAGCTGCTCAATAAATGGAAGCTATACTGTTGCTGTTGTTGTTTGTAATAAGATGATTTTTGTTCTGATGCCTGTGGCCCAGTTTGCTCTCTGAAGGTTGCTGAATGCCCTAAGTTGTAAGTCCCACCAAATGTGGGTGGCTGAATTATTCTTTCACAGAATGGGTTTGATTTACTTCCTTATACCCCACAGAATCTTATTTCTGTAATAACAAACTAGGCTACTTGTCATAAAATTCTACCTCTCATCCCCACCCCAAAGTAAATTCTAGAAAACAGAACAAGCCACTGTGTTCTAATCTTGTTTCCACCTCTTACCAATTGGATGGCCTTAAGCAAGTGTCACTAATCTCTCTGAGGCTGTTTCTTCTTCTGTAACAGGGAATAATGATGATAACTTTCAGATATATCCCCCAAGGAATTACTTTAAGGCTCATTCACGTATTCATTAAACACCCATTACGCACCAGGCATTGAGATAGGAATTAAAGATAAACAGTGAGTGAAACACAGCAATTGTTAATCTCACAGACCGAAAGACCCTGTACTTTATAAAATGTGAAAGAACTTTGTAAACTGGAAAGCACTAACCAATGTAAAATGTCATTATTAGTAATATAAGAAAATAAAACTTAATCTTAAAATCTGTCTCCAATTTTATAGATTGTTTCAGACACAAGGAAGTTGACTGGAATAGTGTTTACCTCCCAGAACTGGCCTCTGCCGGGGGCAGGGGAGAGGAAGTGAACAAAGAGATAAAGAATCAGATCTTTTCTCGACTCCTCTGCAGCCAATTGCTAATGATGCATTTATTTAACTCCCCAATCCAGTGGCTTAGTTAAAACAATAATAAACTTACGCTTAAAGAAAAAGAAATCAATTGCTTAAGTCAGCAATAGCTTTCCTTCAATTAAAAAATGTCTAGCAGATGGTAGTCTAAATTCCTAAAACTTTAAGCTAAGATACTTTGTTACTTTATAGATACTAGTTAAGTGGAGAAACAGTACTAACTCCCAAATACTTCACATATCTCTAGATGCCAAAATTTAGAGTTAGAATTGTCACCTCCAGGAATGAAGGTATGAACATAGTAATAAAAGTTACTATTTAACACTTACTGAACACCAAGAACTGTGCTACATTTAATGTGTGTGCATTTAATCTCCTGACAACCCTCTGAGGTAGTTAATATTCTTCCCATGTTACAGACGAGGAAAATGGACTCCGAAATGCTACATTTGTTGATAGGGATGTCCACCTCAGGTCTAACACTGATGATGAAGCTGTTCTAGCAACTCAGTTGGCCTCTATGCCTCCATTTTTCATGTGGAGACAGAGGAAAGCAACGCTATGAGGATGTGAGAACAATGTCAAGTTCTCCAGTTATTAGCATCTGGACACTGGTGGGAAGGAGTACTGCTTATCTACCACAACACCAGGCTGGCAAAAGTCAGTTTTATAAAACACAAAGCACACTATAATAGACTTCAGCGGCTCACCGCCTAGCATCCACACACCCCCTTGTCTTTACTAAATTTGAACCCAAATTGTGTTCAGGTATGCATATGCATGTACATGTACACACACACACACACACACACACACACACACACACACACACACACACAAGTTCAATGAGCCTCAAAGAACTCAGACACCACCATCCCCACTCCCATCTCCAGGGTTCAAGCTTGGTTGGTATAAGAGTAATCCTACCTCTCTTGACTGATTGGTTCAGGGAAGGACACATGCTCCAGATTAGACCAATGAGACATGAGGAACAATTTACAATTTTCTTCCCAAAGAGCTCCAAGAAGAGACTTTCTGTTTCCTATGGATTATGCACAGAGTTGTGAGGCCTGTAACTGCTGCAGCCATCTTAAAACCAGATTCAGATGAAGCCAAAATATTCCCAGAGAAATGGGGGCCATGTTTCCAGTTTGTTAGTCTGTTCATGTGAATGCCCAGGGATGCTCACAAAATTCCTTATTTCAGTAAATACAGATTGGCTTTTCTGCTTGTTGCACCCAGCATTCTCACTTGGGAGAGAAGGTAAATCAATGCCTCAGGCCAAGAATAGAGAGCAATATTACTGATGTGAAACACAGTCGCTGGGGTCGCCCAACTGATGAGCCCAAGAGCTAAGTCAATTGAGTGATATAGTCTATTCAGTCAGCAAAGTGTTTTGGTATTTTTGCACTGGGAGATAGCATGTAAAATCTGGATTCTGGCTGCCACTGAAAAGCTGGAGCGCCTGAAACTGGACCATAAATTTCTGCTGGGGTTTGGCATTAGCCCCTCCTTTCCCTAAGGAAGGAACACGGCAGTCCACCACATTTCCACCTGTTCACTTCTTCCGTCTCCCTCATTTCTCTGATCCCTGGAAGTATTTGAGTTTACAGACCCTAAGCTGAGGCAATACAGAGGTCTCTTAAAGGGTTCCATGAGTTTTTCTCGGACGTGCGTCCTCAGAGCCAGGAAACGTTCTCAGTAGACACAGCTTTGAGTTGTCCTCTAAAGTTACCCAGCCACTGAGGTCCTAGGACCTACTGGAGGAAGAAAGGCCTAACACAGAACAGAGACGTGGGAGAGGCTCATTGGAACTAGGGGAGCAGGCAAGGGCCAGAGGTGTGAGAAGCACAGCCCCAAGATACTGGAATTAGCTCATTCTGGGGTTGGTGCTGTGCCTCCTAGGAGCCCTCTATGACAAACAGAAGTGGGAGCTGTGAGACTTCATTTCCTAGTAGAAAGGCTGTGAGATTCTTCCTCAAAGGGCTCTGCTGCCTGGCCTCCTATGCCTGCAAGAGTTTTCCTCAGATGCCCATTTGAGGAAAAATGAAATTGTCTGCTGATTCTTCTACTTGGAAAGGAAGGGTCCCTCATCTGGATGCCGAAGGAAGCTTCTAGGAGGCCCTAAACACAAGTAAATGCTCAGTTTCCTGATAGGATTATGTTTTCTAGGAAAAGATGACTGTAGTTCTCTGGTGACTTAAGGGCCTCAATCCACGTACTTTCATAGGTATATGGACAAAGAATGTTTTTGTTTGTTTGTTTTGAGTCAGAGTCTCACTCTGTCACCCAGGCTAGAGTGCAATGGCATGCTCACAGCCACCCCAGCATCAACTTGATCCTTTCGCCTCAGCCTTCCAAGTAGCTAGAACTACAAGCACATGCTACCTCGCCCGGCTAATTTTTTATTTTTTGTTGTAGAGACGAGGTCTCGCCAAGTTGCCTGGGCTGGTCTCGAACCCACAGGCTCAGACAATCCACTTGCCTCAGCCTCCCTAAGTGCTGGAATGTCAGGCTGAACCACCGAGTCTGGCCTGAACAAAGAATGTTAATAAGACACTGATGAACTACATAGTTCTACTTCTATTGTGAAGGACAAGCATTTATTAATTTAGGAAAGATGGTAACTTGACTGAACCTCAGAAAAACAGTCTCTTTGTTGATATTCTGCTAAAAAAAATTCAAGCCTATGTGTGCAAATGCACATATTTTGTTATGGTTGAGACTACAGCTTTAATCATCTTTTTAAAAAGAAATTAACCTTTATAACTGTATTTTAAACAGCAAGTGATATATTGCTTTGTTAATTGTTCCTTCCCATTGCAGACAGTAACTGGTATTTGATATTTGGCTGTGACATATAGTCAGAAAATTACATCATCCCAAGACAGTGAGGCAAAGAGTGATATTAAAGTTGTTTATATCAGAATAAACATAAAGAGAAACAAGAGTAAAGAGACCTCTCACAATTGAATCTGCAGGTCTCACACAGAAATTAAAAGTTGCTTTGACGTATATTATTCAAATATTTTCTGATGTATGGAAGGTAAACCCAAGGTCTGGGAAAGCTGAAATACCTCCCTCTAAATACTTATCTGTTTTAGAGTAATAGTCAGTACAGATAGCCGAGATCATTGAAAATACAGGCAAAATATACTTAAGACATTTTTGTGCACAATTAGTATTCATAAGTTGGGGGAGGGTTATGACTGTAGTAGTGACCTAAAAACCAGAAAATAACAACAAAAACAACTACCAAAGCCAGTCACTCATGAAGAGGAAAAAAAATCAATAGTTACCTGAAAGTAAGCAACTAGTTACAAAAATAAAGGCAAGACACAAGTGGCCACCTTACCCAGCCAGGCCCTCTGGTAGAGAGCTGAAACCCAACCGAAGTTGGGTTAACTGAAGTGCTTGATACCCCTACACACTCTGAGAAGATAGAAATACACTATCAACATCACAGCAAGAGGTTTAGTGGCATCAAGGCTAGGGAAGATAAAAGAGTTTTAAGGAGGAAAGACAAAGAAATAGCTCATCCGTGAGAAAACAAAGCAGCCACAATAGGTTGGTCACTTCATTATCTCGGTCCTAAATAGTGTCTTCTGAGGGACTGTCACAGTTAAATATGCAGTCAGGGTGGCTGAGAGTCATGTTTGCCTTCTTTTTCTTTTGGGTGTTTTCTGTTTCCTTTACCTCACCTGTGTTCCATAGTTTTCATTCTAAAAGATGCCTTATACACCTGTTCCCAGTCATTGAGTAATTTCTCCTCTGACTGGAATGCAAATCCATCCCAATGGGAGTCATATTTGATTTATCAACTCTTCTTAGCAATTTTTGCCACTGCTTAATGCTCAAAAGTTTCTTCCATTCCCATTTTTTTCTTTGTCCTCCTGTTTCAGGATTTAATGCCAGCTCCAATTCTTCAAAGCACTCACCTCAGAATAATTTAAAAGTTTCCCAACTTTAATCCTATCTACAATTTCAACTAAGTATTTGGTTTTGTTTATTTGTTTGTTTTTATCTTATGCTGGGAAGTAACTACAGCTAAGGCTCAAAGAGGCTAATTATCCAAAGTCAACATAGCTAGAAAGTGGAAAAGTTAATATTTAAACCCAGGTCAGCTTGATTTGGTAATTATAGCCAAATTTCAAATGGTTAGAAAGAAAGAAATAAAACTTTCTCAACTTGATAAAGAGCACTTATTTTTTAAAAGCTGCAGCAAGTAAATACTTAATGATGAGAAACTAGATGCTTTTCCCTTGAAATAGAGAACAAGGCAAAGATTTCCTTTCTCATGACTTTTTTTTAATACCATAATGAAAGTCCTAGCTAATGCAATAAGACAAGAAAAGGAAATAACAGGTATGCAGATTGGGAAGGAAGAAATCAAACTGTCTTTGCTTATAGATGACACAAATGCCATGATTGTCTATGTATAAAATTCCAAAGAACTACCAAAAAAAAACCCACTGCTGGAATTAATAACTAGTAAGTAATAATAGCAAGGCTGCAAATAAAAGTATATTTTTAAGTGATCTCCACTGCAGTAGCTAATATACAAAAGTGAATTGTTTTCCTATATAAAGAAATGATCAATTGGAAGTTAAAATTAAAAACACAAGACCATTTACATTAGCACCAAAAAATATGAAATAGGTAGGTAAGTCTAGCAAAATATTTTTAAAATCTATATGAGAAAAACTACCCAAAAGTGATGAAAGAAATAAAAGATCTAAATAAATGGAGAGATATTCCCAGATTCATGAACAGGATAGGAAGATTCAATATTGTCAAGATGTTAATTCTTCCCAACTTGATCTATAGATTCAATGTAAGCTCTAATCAAAATCTCAGTGGGAAACTGACAATATAATTCTAATGTTTTCATGAAAAGGTAAAGACTCAGAGTGGCCAGTACAACACTGATGAAAAGCAAAGGCAGAAGACTGATACTACCCAACTTCAAGACTTGGTATAAAGTTAATGATCGAGACAGTGTGGTATTAGCAAAAGAATAGACAAACAGAACAACGGAACAGAATAGAGAGCTCAGAAATAGATCCATACAAATACAGTCCATTGATTTTTGACAAAAAGTCCCCAAAGGGGAAAAAAGTATATTTTTAAGTGATCCCCACTGCAGTAGCTAAAATAAGATTTTAGTCAAAGTACTTTCAGAAGTGAGCTATCTTTATTAATCAATTCTTCCTGAACTTGAAAAAAATCTTCACTTAATATTGTTTTTTATTAGTCTAGTCCATCATCTGCAATATTTGTTTCTCTAACAAGTCTTGTGAAATAGAAAAGCCAAACCCTCTGGGCTTTGCAGTCTCCCTAAGCTGTACAGGATATACTGGCAACACCTCTTCTTCTCCTCAGATTCTAAATTGGTAGGCATTTGCTTAGAGTGTCCATAGTGCCTGGCACTGTGCACCTTGCCCTTTATTTATATTATCTCAACTATTCATCTGGTTTCACCCACAGAAGCCCCAGGAGCTGGTTCCAATTTTTTAGGAGAGGAAGATAAAGCTTAGGGTGGTAGCATAACTTGTTCAAGGTCACACAGCAAGCAAATGGCAAAATGAGGGTTTGAACTCAGGCGTCTCCGAGTCCAAAGAGAAGAGATTAGAATTACTAACAGTTAGAGAACAGTACTAACTTCCATATTTTAAAAAGTGGGATGAGGCCAGGTGCGATGGCTCAAGCCTGGAATCCCAGCACTCTAGGAGGCCAAGGACTGCCTGAGCCCGCGGGTTTGAAACCAGCCTGGGCAACCTGGTGAGACCTTGTCTCTACAATAAATCAAAAAATTAGCCGGACATCGTAGCATGCGCCTGTAGTTCCGGCTACTTGGAAGGCTGAGGTGGAAGGATCATCAGAGCCCAGCAGGTTGAGGCTGATGTGGCTGTGAGCATGCCACTGCACTCCAACCTGGGCAACAAAGTGAGACTCCAACTCAAACAAACAAAAAGTGGGATCACAGAATGTTGAAATTGGAAGTACTGTAGAGAGCATCTTATCCAAACTTCCCAGTGGATTTTAAATGAAATAACACAAATTAGAGTGGAAATTGAGATTTCAAATGAAAATCTGAGCCAAGATGTATCAGTCAGAATAGGCTATTAAGCTGCAATAACAAAGGATTCCAAAATGTCAGTGGATGGACACCAGAAAGGTTTATTTCTCACTTAGCATATTGGCAGAGGAGAGCTCTGCTGTCATCTCTTTGGGATGTGGAATTATTGAGGCTTCTTCCTCTTGACAGCTGCTTCAATGATCACCACAGCAGGGGAGAAGAAAGTGATGATCCCCACATTGGCTTTTAAATATTCTGCTAGAAATGGCATGTATCAATTCAGCTCATTGGCCAAAACAAGTTACATATCCTGCCTAACTTCCAGAGGGCAAGGAAGAGAAATTCCACCATGTGCCTACAAGGATGGGAAAAAGAATGTGAACAATCCTAACACCTATCACAAGTAGGTTGGGTCCAACACTCGGTTTAATTAGCATAACTTCCTGGATCTACCCCCCAAAAGAGTCTTTTTCAATACCCACCGAAAATAACAGCATTGTCTCCTATTTTACAATCCTTACAAATTTACCTCAGGATTGTCTGTAATTAATCCTAAACCCTTGTTTGCGTTTTAAGGAATTCAATTAGTTTGGAGTCCAGGATCTAACTGGAATCACCTGTTGATCATATTTTTTAAAGGATTTGTTAGTATAATTCTCCAAGAAAAACACAGCATCAGTCAATTAGGCCCTACCATTCACATCCAGGAAGCAAAGAGACGGTTTCAGCCTATGGAATTTTTAATGCACCCAGGAGCTTAATAAGGAAGAAAGAATTCCTCCTGAAACTGCATTCAGGATTCCTCCTGAAATTGCATACACTGAGCTCAACTGTCAAGGGGAAAACAAACCAACCCTTGGGTCCAATTAAGCATAGAACCCTTGCATACCCCGGCTTATCTGTCAAGAGCTTTGGACGAGGGCTTCTCCAGCATCTGAGAATAATCTGTCAGGACAGCTCTCAGCCCCCTCCAAGATGGTGAAGGAAAGCAGCTAGAACTAGAGTGGCTGAATGGCTTATGGAGAAATTTAGAAATGCATTGTCACTTACACAGTTAGCTAGGCTTTGCTTGCCTTAAGATAGGCCTATAAGAAAGGAAAACTAAACAAGAGCAGAGAGATGAATGTGAGAGAAGATTATATACATGAAGCCCTAAAATACCCATGGGAGTCCACATGGATCAGTCTCAGCAGGGTGCAGACACAGTTAAAGAGAAGTGGGTCAATAACAAAAATACTTGAAAAGAAATTCAAATCTTCATTATTAGTTTTCAAGGAACATTAAGGAGAGCCTAAGGTCTAAGCTTCAGTAATGTTCCCCCAAATCCCCTTAACCAATACAAATTTTCTTGTAGCCTTGAGGTGCTACAGAGACTCTTGATTTCCAAAACCTCCAAATTCCCACCCCCAGGCCAAGCTCACAAGGCTTTATTGTTTTCTCTCCCCATCCTCCACCTCTCTCCCTTAAACATTATGCAGGTTGGTAGCTTTTTTTGCATCAAGAAATCATCTTTCCTCTCCAGGAGAGAGGAGGAAGGAAAAATGGAGAAGGTCACAGCAGAGGGTGGCTTGGACACGCATGTGCGCTTAAAACTCCTGAGGTATAGTTTTAAAAAGGCTTCTGTAATGGCCCAAAGCATATTATGGTGGACTTGAGGTGACTTGCCTACCACTTGGAGGCATCCTAAGGTGAATGAGAAAGCTGAGCAGGAAGACAGGAGACCATACTAGACAAGGCAGTTAGCTCAGAATGTCTCCCACTACTTTGGTATACACGTGCCTAGACATGGCCACGCCACAGGGAATTACAGTCCAGTGTACTTCAGATAAGTGACACGACAGAGGTCATAACCATAATAGGAATCGCAGCTGAAAATTACTGAGTACTAACTATAAAAGAGGGCCTGGGTTAAGTGCTGCACAAAGATTATGTCACCCTTCCAACAACCCTAGCTCCAGCCTTTTTGGGTGAATGACCTTCTAGAAATGTATGACTTCCACCCACCTCCATGTCTAAATCTTCCAAGCGACATATTTCTTTCTTCTTTGTACTCTAATTGTTATTTCCAACCCAGCATGGCCCACAATCCCACACCGTGAAGGACTAATGTCTCGCTTCAGTAGTGTCATTCCAGAAGGTTCCCAGTAGTCAGGCAATTAGCAAGCCTGTAGCCCACACAGTCATGGAATTCCTGAAACAACCACTCTTGTGTGCTGAGGGGATTCCTGCACACACACACACACACACACACACACACACACACACACACACACACATACACATGCACGCAGACAGACACAATCACAAAAATGATTTGTCACAAATATTTAAAGACTGGAAGATGTAGGCTGGGCTCCCCAACTCTCACACCTACTCCTTTCTTCAAGCGATTAGTCACTAAGAAGGAAAAACATCTTGATTAGATTTACATCTCTTCTGACTACACAGCAATCCAAGCCAAGGGTGGTTCAATTTTATGAAACTAAAAATATAGAGAATGATGTGAATTTTAATCGCCATTATCAGCTATTATGAGCCAGCGATTCCTCTGCCTTTTTTTACTCTTTGAGGCAGATAACAGCTTCCTGAAGGAAGGAAAATATCACATCGAATCTACCAGCTCTTTATTCCTAAAGAACATTTTCTTCCATTGTTTAGTAGTGCATCACAGCAGAACCTGATAGCTGTATAAACACAAAAGAATGCACAGAAATGTATGCTAAAAATGAATATGAAAGTGAGGAGCCCTTTAGGAATTCACTCTGAAGTAAGCCTGTAAAGATATTCTAGACAGGCATAAAATGGAAAGAAAAAAAACTAGATAGAATGAACCATTTTTGTAAAATTTGTACGTTTTCACATATGCGTGCATACGTATATACACACACATATAGACACTAAAATAAAGATTTGAAGGCTAAAAAGCTAAATGCTGATGGTGATATCTATGAGAGATGAGAGTTAGGTTGTTTTTAGTATTTTTGTGTGTGTACCTTTTATTTGCATTTTCTAGCTTTTCTGCGGGCAACAAGCATCGGGCTGATTATCAGTAAAAAGGTAATGTATTTGTTTTTAAATACACAGGGCACTGGTTTTCTCTCTGAAGGTACCACACCGACCAAATTCTCACAGGTTAATGAACTAGCAGTATCCTTAAGACTCATAAACCAAAATTCCAGTTTTCATATTATCCAGAAGTACTGCCTCTTTTCTCTCCAGGAGAGAGAAGCAAGACATGAGGGTCTGAGTAAAGTGAGACTAGCTCTGAGCTTAAAGTCCCAGTACTGGCTTAGAGTCCCCTGCCTCTACCAACCAATGGCTCTGAGCAAGTTACCAACCTTCCCAAGACTCTGAGTGCCCAGGTGTACAGCAGTAGACTGGGCTGTGTGATGGGGGGAGGTCCATTCCAGACCCAGACTCAGGCAGTTCCGGGTTTGGTGGCCGCCTTATTAATGGAACACTGCCCTGGCTTTGTTTCAGGGTTCAGATGTATCCACTTGCCCCTGAACCCAAGCTGCTGGGTCCCCTAAAAGTTGTACCACAGGACGAGAAAGGGACAGTTATGGAGTCAGGAGAGATGATGTTAAAAATGTTTATTATCTCCCCTCCATGTCTGCAGTGAAGGTAGGACCAGAGCTGGCAGAGGTTTTTAGCTTGACAAGTTTGTTTTGGGTGGGGCAGGGCTGCATAATTGGGTCACCTATCCTGAAAAAGGGTATTCAACTTGGAAAAGAGGAAGTGAAACTGTCTCTGTTTGCTGATGATATCATCTTTTCCCTAGAAAACCCTAATATCCTCCAAAAGATTCCTAATTTTGATAAATAAATTCAATAAAGTCTCAGATTACAAAAATCAACATACGCAAATCAGTAGCACTGCTATACACCAATAGGAATCAAGTTGAGACTCAAATCAAGAACTCAATTTCATTTAAAATAGCTGCCAAAAAAAAAAATACCTAGGAATATACTTTACCAAGGACAGGAAAGATCTCTATAAGGAGAACTACAAAATACTGATGAAAGAAACTGTAGCTGCCACAAACAAATGGAAAAACAATCCATGCTAATGGATCAGAAGAATCAATACCATTAAAATGGCCATACTGCTCAAAGCAATCTGCAGATTCAACGCAACTCTCTATTAAATTACCAACATCATTCTTCATAGAATGAGAAACAAAAATCCTAAAACTCATATGGAACCAAAAACAAAACCCAAATAGTCAAAGCAATCCTAAGCAAAAAGAACAAAGCTGGACACATCACATTACTTGACTTCAAATTATACTGCAAAGCTATAGTAACAAAAACAGCATGGTACTGTTATAAAAGTTGACACATAGACCAATGAAACATAATCGAGAATTCAGAAATAAAGCAAAAGCCTGCAACCAACTGATCTTCAACACAACAGACAAAACCATACACTGGGAAAAAGACACCCTATACAATAACAATAAATGGTGCTGGGAAAACTGGCTAGCCATGTGCAGATGAATAAAACTGAATCTCTATCTCTTTTCATACAAAAAAAATTAACTCAGGTGGATTAAAGACATAAATGTAAGACCTGAAACCACAAAAATTCTAGAAGAAAATTAAGAAAAGCTCTTCTGTATACTGGCCTGGGCAAAGAATTTATGACTAAGACTCCAAAAGTAAATGCAATAAAAGCAATTTTTAAAAAATACTTAAATTAAAAGGTTTCCATAGAGCAAAAGAAACAACAGAGTAAATCGATAACCTACAGAATGGGAGAAAATATTCACAAACTACACCTCTGACAAAGGACTAATATCCAGACTCTACAAGGAGCTGAAACAAATCTGCAAGAAAAAAAAAAATCCCATTACAAGAAGTGAGCAAATGACATGAACAGACAGTTCTCAAAAGAAGAGATACACCTGAGCAACAAGCATATGAAAAAATGCTCAACATCAGTAATCATCAGGGAATTACAAATTAAAACCACAATGAGATAACACTTTACCCCAGTCAGAATGGCCATTATTAAATCATCAACAACAACAACAACAAAAAATAGATGTTGATGCCCAATGCAGTGAAGTCGATGGAAATGTATATTAGTACAATCTCTATGGAAAGCAGCATGGACATTTCTCAAAGAACTAAAAGTAGATCTACCTTTCTTTTTTTTTTCTTTGAGTTGGAGTCTCACTCTGTTACCCAGACTGGAGTGCAGTGGCCGCTCCTGGCCACCGCAGCCTTGCCTGCTGGACTCTGGCGATCCTTCAGCCTCAGCCTTCTGCCTCAGCCTTCCGGCTGATTTTTTGATTTATTGTAGAGATGAGGTCTCGCTGCCCAGGCGGGTCTCGAACCCACGAGCTCAGGCGTAGATCTACCTTTCAATCCAGCAAT
Organism: Carlito syrichta; assembly: GCF_000164805.1. Lineage (NCBI taxonomy): Eukaryota > Metazoa > Chordata > Mammalia > Primates > Tarsiidae > Carlito > Carlito syrichta. The sequence goes on from NW_007259427.1 coordinate 79,573, forward strand.
CCCACTACTGGGCATCAACCCAAAGCTAAATAAGGCACTATGCAAAGAAGACACCTGCACTCATATGTTTATCACAGCACAATTCATAATTGCAAAGATATGGAATAAACCTAAGAGTCCATCAACCAATGAGTAGTTAAAGAAAATGTGATTCACACACACACACACACACACACACACACACACACACACACACACACACACACACACCACGGAATACTACTCAGCCATAAAAAGAATGCAATAATATCTCTTGTAGCAACTTGGGCAGAACTGAGGACCACTGTCCTAAGAGAAGTAACTCAGGAACAGAAAACCAAAACCACATGTTTTCACTTATAAGTGGGAGCTAAGCTATGGATCCCCAAAGGCATATAGCAATATCATGGACATTGGAGACTCAGTAGAGGGAGGAAGATAAGGAAATGAGGGATGAAAAATTACCTATTGGGTACAATACACACTATTCAGGTGACAGGTACGCTGAAAGCCCCGACCTTACCGCTACGCAAATCATCCATGCAACCAAAAACCACTTGTACCCCTGAAGCTACTGAAATAAAAACAACTAAAAATTTTTTTAAAGTTTTAAAAAAGATAAAGCTTTAAAAAAAAAGAAAGAAAATTCTGTTAATTTCACTCAATCACAGATTCAGTCAAACAGGAACTCACGTTTCATTTCACATGGACAATTTCTTATCTTTTTCAATAACTCTGCCACGTTCCATTCCCCCTTCTCGCCCCCCCCCCCCCCCCACACACACACACACTCCGCGAAGTTGGCTGCAACACTCATGCAAGGCAGCTGGGGTTAGGAATCAGAAAGCAGATAAACAGTATTGCTAAGGAATTGCATGAATCTTCAGACTTCCTAGAGCACAGAAAATTGTCCTTCTCTGATTCTTCTGTTTCCGGTCACCCAACACCAATGTTCTCTGCTGACCTCTCCCACCAACAACCTATGCTTTTTTGCTCCCCTGTCTTTATGAGGGGCCTGCCAATCTTTTCTCTACGTTGATATGTCCAGAAGTTAGAAGATGAAAAGAGAAAAATCAAAGGCTGCCAGAGACAAAGAATTTTTCACGAGGAACCACAGTGTCCTGAAGCAGGGGTCTCCAACCCCGAGAGCCATGGGCCAGTACTGGTCCGTGGCCTGTGAGGAATCAGGCCACACAGCAGAAGGGGAGCAGTCAGCAAGCAAGTGAAGTTTCATCTGTATCTAAAGCCACTCCCCACCGCTCGCATAACTGCCTGAGCTCTGCCCCCATCACATCAGCAGTAGCTTTAGATTCTCATAGGAGCGCAAACCCTATTGTGAGCTGCGCTTGCAAGGAATATCGGTTGTGCACTCCTTATAAGAATCTAATGTCTGATGATCCGACGTGGAGCTGAGGTGGTGGTGCTATATATTTCATTATATACTGCAATATAAAATAAAAATAAAGTACACGGTGAATGTAATGCAGATGAATCATCCCAAAACCATCTCCTTCCCCCATCCATGGAAAAATTGTCTTCCATGAAACTGGTCCCTGATGCCAAAAAAGTTGAGGACCACTGTCCTAAAGGACCAGTCTAGAAGTAACAGAGTTGACACACACATACTTGGTACGCACAAGCAGAAAAAGCAGTCCAAAGATTCTACACCTAGACCTCTTGGGATGGAGAAAATCCCACACAGGTAGCTCACTAGTTAATTTTAAAGAGCTCAAGGAAGGGAAGGAGATGGCTTTTTCTTCTGCAAGCCAAGAAGAGTTCCTGGTGATAACCTTCCTAGATCAGTACACAAGTTTTAATCCGTGAGTGTTGCTTCCTGAAGTTATATGCTGCATCTCAGAAAGCTGGTTTGTTGGCCAGTAGACAATGAACAGGACATCAAAGAGCTCTCATTTGGTGGTCAGTATATATAAGCCAGGGTCTGTGAGGACACAGCCCACCGAAGAGGGCAGATAAATTCGGAAATGTAAATTGTATGTCTCTGCTGCTCAAATTGCCAAGTTTTATTCTGTTGCTATTGTTTCTTTGTTTTTGCTTTATTTTCCAAATTTTCCTCCAGTTCATTTTGTCACCTAAAATACTCCCCCAGAATGTCCCACCACCATGGTTTCACTCATGCTATTCCCCTGTATGAGCAAAGCCCTCCCTTCCACCTGTCAAAATTATTTTATTGACATGTTCATCTGCTCATGGTAGAGAATTTACTTCAGGACCTCTCCTGCATTAGAGACCTCACAGACTCCCCACATTTTCAATGGCCTGTCTGTCCTCTGAGTCATTTGGAAACTGATGAAATACTGTCTTGGTCATCTCTCATTTTGTCGTCTTGTGTGATTAGGTGTCTCTAGTTTTATCACTTCTCTCGAGCTTTCTTTTCTCAAGTAAACTTATTTTTCATCAAATTCTTCATTATGTCTCACAGGATAATGTGTACATAGCAAATATTTCGTAAAAATATTTAATATATTTAGTATTAAGCCACGATTAAAGATGACTTTAACCTATTAATTTCGCAAAGTCAAAAAACTATAAAAATGACCAACCCCAACAAACCTGCAACAATGGACTCACATACTCACAGATGTCAGGACTGGAATGAATATGGGATACAATTATTTAGATATAACTTAGGGGATCTTTTTAATCTCCATATTTTCACCCAGGCACACCCCCCACCCCCGGGAGGTATCAAGCTTTGCAATCTCTAACCTCAGAGGATGTGGGCAGCAGAGTGAAAATCAGCAACTCATGAGAACGCCTGGACTTTGCTTGCAGTATCTGAATCCACTGAAGAGAAAAGAATATGAGGAGTAACCCAGTTATCTATTGCTGTGTAACAAGGCATTCTAAAACATGTTCCACGTATTAACTGAGCTCAACTGGATGGTTCTTGCCTGGGGTCCTTTATACTGTCGTAGTCCAACGTGGAAGCAACTGAAAATTTATTTACGCCCACGTCTGTTGCCTAGGCTGAGCTGGTTGGAACATCTGGGAGATTTCTGAGCTTCTGTCTCTCTCCCTCCCTCCTTCTCTTCCTTTTTCTCCCTCTCCCTTTTTCTTTTTGCCTCCCCCTATTCTCCTGCCTCCCTGGCTCCTCCCCCTTCTCCCTCCTCTCTCTGTCATCCTCTCACCCTCCCTTTGTCTTTCTCTCTGTGCATCCTCTCCATGTGGCTAGCATGGGCTTCCTCACACCATGGCAGGCTCAAGGAAGCCAGGCATCTCAATGGGCAGCTTGTTTCCCCCAGGAGGCGGAAGTTGCCTTTCCTGCAATATCACTTCCACTGCATTCTATTGGTTGCAAGTGAGACACAAAGGTTAGCCCAGACTCGAGGGAAGGGCAATTAGACAGTTCCTCTCAGTGGGAAGAGTAGCAAAGAACGCATGGCTCTCTTTAATATGCCATTGGGAAAAAGAGACTTCTTCCTGATTAAAAAGAAGGTACAAGCAGCATGAATCTGTGCTTGCTCCCTGGATATGATCTGTGTTGGCACAAAGACATTAGGGAGAAATGTGGCATATCTAGAAAAAAAAAAACTCTACAACCACTAGGCTTTCTGTCCTCACCAGGTTGCCATGTTCCAAAAATATCACTGGGTCCAAGGGACAGGCTGACGTGTATGCATTGCTAATAGTGAGCATGCTTCCTCTAGTAACTTGCACCCAATGAGACGTCAGAGCCTGGGCACAACCCCCATGTTGGGGGAAGTTCAGAAAAGAGATAAAAAATTACTAACTACCCCAGTAGGAAGGATGCTTGGCATCAAAATGAGGTTGGTTGATTTATGGAAAATAGAGTTGCAGAATCTCTTCCAGCCTGGTTTTGGAAACTGACCTTGGGGTCAACCCCTAAATTTTATTTCTTTTGACCTGACTCCTCAGTGAAGCTATTTTGCCTCTCAAAGCTGAACCCTCTGCTTTATCTACTTTCATCACTAATTGGCAGAGAAGAGTTAATTTGCTGTCACAGGCACCCTCCGGCACAATCCACACTGGAAGATCAACCATTCAAGTGCAGAGAAGATGGTGGGGAGATTGATACAGAGATCAGTTTGGAGATGGGGCTCTGTGAAAGAGAAGGAAAAGGGCAGTGACCCTGCCAGAACTACTCATTGTCCTGAAAGTCTCCTGGATTGTTCAAAGAATGCTGCAATAAATTACACATGCCCCTCCATGGACCCCCAAAAGAATCAGTTCTGTGCATGTCAGTAGGACACATGGGAGTGCAAAGCCGGTACATCAGCATGGAGGTTAACCTCTTCTCCACCGGGCTCCAAGAGAGAAAGCTCTGTTTAAGGTGAGATGTGGAGAAGAAGGCTCACGAAGACGTTAAAAGCACACAATATCAAACCCGGGACAAGAAGGAAGCCGGCCATGTGGAACTGAATGCTCACTCTCAGCATTGCACTTTACTAGGTCACAAATGGAATCAGCTGTCCCAGTCTTCCTTCCCTTAGCTTGCATCTCCCTTTCTTGCATTTATTAAACTGAATCCTCACTTACCGAGCTCCTAATTTCTCTCTGACTGTGGCTGTCTGCCTGTCACTCACGTTCTGCCTTCCAACAAAGAAAAAACAGCCACAGTCCATCAGCACAGGGAAATCATGCAGGTTCAGAGGATGGTCAAGAATCTTTGAAAGAGAGTGTGAGATTCTTCAGAGTAGATTGGCCACAAGACACTCTTACAACCACCCAAATTTCCTGCAAATATTTTTAGCGCATCTTATGTGCCAGGAACTCTGCTAAGCCATTTACATGTATTAGCATCTTAATGCCAGTCTCTTCGGTAGATAGTATTATAAGATTATTATCCCCATTTTGCAGAAAGGAAAATGGAGGCTCAAGCAACAAATAAGAGCTGGACTCAGGACTTGAACTCTCTTCTGTGCCTCCCTAATGAGTCGCTCTTTTCCACCAAGTCACTGGTCCTCAAATGTTGGTGTGCATACTTTGAGAGCACTTCTTTTTCAGTAAGCTCTTCTGCCTCTCAAACAACCAGACTCTCACATAGTTTTTCAGAAAATTCTCTGGCCTCAGTGTGAAACTGATGGACAGATACACACATGCCCATTCAATTTCTACTGTCAGCCTTCTCTCTAAGGCAGACTCTTCCTAATCTTGCTTTCACCACACAAGGGGCAAAACCATCCCCATGTCGTATTGGTTTTTCAGCAGCGCCCTTCGTTTCGATGAGGGTTCCGGAAACCCTAAATTCTCTCTCTAAAAGCAACATATTTGCTCCTGGTCCCTCACCCTCACTCCAACCACAGACTGGAAGAATGAGGCCAGGCCAAGCCCAACAGATGAGTTGCTTAGTAACTGAAATCACATATCCATGAACCCCAGAGGCAAGTGGTACCCATTACTACCCCTCAGCATGTGTTGGAATATGACTCTTCAGAACACAGTTCCTCCCTGAAATCCCTCAGAACATAGCGAGGGTCTTCATGGTCTCACCTTTCTTCATAGCTGGGTACATCACTAGCTCCTTAGAAACCTGGTTTATTAAGCAGTCCATTTCCAGTTGTGCCTAAGGCTGCTGGCCGATACCTCTCCCAGGCTTTTAATGAAGTTATTTTGGAGTAGATAAGATGGTGCTAGCCATATAATTTCAGTGAATCTATTAGAGGTTCAACTGCTCAGTGCTAACTTATTTGCCCCGTGAAAATGTGTATATCCTCATCTTGAACTGACTTCCTGAGATCTTAATATGTATGTCAGTCTTTATGAATGTGGGGAGACAGGAGCTAGAGAGAAAAGAATGGGAGATTCTATTACTGAGCTCAACCCACACCAAACAATACACTCCAAAGAAGGTCGGCTGACTCACCCTAACAATGGTTCAGACTCATCTCAGGGAGGGAAGGAGACGGGAAGAAGCCCTCAACGCTTAGACAGTTACTCTGTTGGACATCTTTTTGTAAAACTAGGCTGTTAATTTGTCTAGGCAAGTGAAGTGGGTATGTAGGGACATCCCCTTGTCCACGGAAGTCAGGTGGGGACTGCAAACCTGAGTCTCGTAATTTACTAACTTAGATGAGAAGTAAGCAGTTTTAGACACAACTATTTCACTACAGTTCGCTACTATACATTATTTCATCTCATCGAAGAAGGGGGGAGACATTTAAAAACTTTTCCCCTCAATCATTAATCAGTATCAAATTTTGAGTTTGTACTCAGAAATCACCTGGGAACTAAGCTATCCTTTCAATAAGCTCTTCTATTTCCCAGGTTATCCATGATCTCAGGTTACCCGTGATTCTTCAAAATCTGCACCATTTCCGGGATCAGTATACATAGAAATAGACTTTAAGCAGGTAATTCTTAACATCATGAAGTTCTGTTATAAGGCAGAACTGTTCTAGCTGCCCTCCTTGTTTTTAAGGAAACATAGTATTGATATAACATACATATGCTAAAGGACACAAACCGTAAGCACAAGGCTCAATGAATGTTTACAAGGTGAGCACATCACATAATCGCTACCCAGATCAAGCAAGAAAACATTATTGGCTCCTGAAAAACCCCCTTCATGCCTTTCAGTTATTGCCTCCAAAAGCTATCCACTGCCCTGAGTTCTGTCATCAAAACAGTTTTGCCTGTTTCTGAAATTTACGTGGATGAGACTCCTACGTCACTTTAGCCATGACCAACGAGAAGAGTATAGCCTTTGTGAGTAACTGAATGTGTTGGCTAAATAATGCTTAAAAACATTCAGCATCAAAATTTGGTCCAAATAAAATAATTGCATTTGGAAGATATTCTCCAGTATTTAGTGGGCTCCAAGTATTTCTACCCAACAAGTCTATTTATTCCGCTATATTGTGAATATATCAAAGTATAAATCCATCTTTTGAGGTGGCCAGGTGGCAATAACTCCCTCAAAATTAGGCAGCCCCCCAAATCATTTTCTCTCATAATTTATGGTGCAGAAATCCAAGGAACCAGCAGCCATCTATTTTTTCAGGTCCTGTCTGGGGCATGCTGGCTTTTCTCATAGTACCCCTGGCATCCACACACAAGGGAGCAGTGGGCCAGTCATTGATGGGCAGAAATACAAGTACACACTAGGCCCCTAAATGTCACAACAATATGTCAGCTCTGCCACCTGCCTGTCTGGTGACTAGACACAGTATATGGAGCCTACTTTAGTAAACAATATAGCTTTTCAGCACTCTGGGCACTCACCCATCAGAGAACTCAACTGTGAAAATTGCTGTCACCTGCCCTCGCCAAAAGCCCGCTTGAGACTCGTGGTATTTAACAGAATCACGCTGCCTGCCCATTCCATAGCTTCCTTAAGTTATTCCAGTGCATTCATTTAGATCATCAGAAATCCATAGGCACAAACCTTATTACTGTAGCTTCTTAGAAAACTGCTTTCACTAATCTCATCGAGGTGACAGATCATTCCTCAACTCTGATCGAGTGGCAACAGAAGAACTATTGGCGATTTCTGTATCTCTTGCCAGAACATAACCGTTGCCCGTCATATTACCCAATGCCTGTTATAAGATTTAATACAAATAATTTCTAATGATAGAATTGTAGCCCTCCAGGAACCAGTCAGGGGAATCATGTGAAGCATTGGGATTCCCTCTTTGCTTCTGCTTTCAGAAAGCTGGAAGTTAAATGTACTTTAAATAAAATAACCACACACACACACACACACACACACACACAAAATTCGCAAGGCAAATCTATAGCAACAGAAATGCCTGGGGAAATGAAAGGGGAAAGATTACAAACGAGGCTTCTTTTCTGGCTGATGGAAACATTCTAAAATTAGATTGGTGAGATGGTTTCACAACCCTGTAAACTTACTCCCCCAAAATCATTGAATTGTACTCTTAAAAGGGTAAATTTAATAGTATGTCAATTATACCTCAATAAAACTGTTTTTAAAAATCAATCTGAAGCCAGGCTCGGTGGCTCAGCCTGTAATCCCGCGCCTTGGGAGGCTGAGGTGAGTGAATTGCCTGAGCCCGTGGGTTCGAGACCCACCTGGGCAACTTGGCGAGACCTCATCTCGACAATAAATCAAAAACTAGCCGGGTGTGGTAGCACGCGCCTGTAGTTCCAGCTACTCGGAAGGCTGAGGCGGAAGGATCGCCGGAGCCCAGCAGGTCGAGGCTGCGGTGGCCGGGAGCGGCCACTGCACTCCAGTCTGGGCAACAGAGTGAGAATCCAACTCAAAAAATAAAAAAATAAAAAAATCAGTCTGAGACAGATCATAGTCATAAATGTGAAAGGCAAAACAAGAAAACTGAAGAAAATATGAGAGAATATCACCATGAGCTTGGAGCAGGCAGGAATCTCCTAGACAGAAGACGAAAGCACTAATCATATTAGAAAAACAATGATAAAATGGACTTCATTAAAATGAGCATGTCTGTTAGACAAAGAATATCATTAAGGTAGTGAAGAAGCAGACCACAAGCTGGGAAAAATATTTGCAATACTTATATCTGACAAAGACTCACTGTCCAGAATATAAATGTTTAAAACACTCCAACAAATAAGCAAATCCAAATCTTAAATGGACAAAAGACTTGAAGAAATGGTTCACAAAATAAGATAGGTGTTCAACTGACCAATAAACACATTAAAAGGTACACAGCCTGGGCACAGTGGCTTACACCTATAATCCCAGTACTTTGGAAGGTCAAGGTGAGAGGATTGCTTGAACCCAGGAGTTCCAGACCAATCTGGACAACATAGCAAGACCTTGTCTCTATAAAAAAAATTTTTTTCTTAATTAGCTAGACATGGTGGTACACACCTATAGTCCCAGCTACTTAGGAGCTTAAGGCATGAGGACAGCTTAGTCAAGGATGCAGTGAGCTAAGATCTCATTACTGCACTCCAGCTTGGGCAACAGAGTCAGACACTGTCTCTAAAAATAAAAATAAAAGCTACACAAATAGTAAGGCCATGGCTATCTCAGTTTCTAGTTCTGTGTCTTCATGCCTTTCAATTTGCTTAATGATGTCTACCTCCTTGATATCTGCCTCCTGTTAGTACTCTGGCAGATACAAATATTGAAAGATGTATCTGCCAGAGTACTAACAGGAGGCAGATATCATACTCAATTTAGAATAATTCAAGAAGGGTTTCTTTCCAATGGAACTGTTTATAAAGGTTGAAGTTAGGTAGAGGCATCTACCAAAACTGGGGCCGAAATTGAATGAGGAGCAGCAGAAATGTCACCAGCCAAGGAACATGGGGCATGCTGGAACCCCAGGGTAAGGTAGAGAAGCCACCTCAGTAAGGATAGTGATCGCTGGTCCAAGAGCAAAATCAGGCTGCGGCAACACCACAGGGAGGGAGCCAAGGGGAAGATACTCAGACCTCACACTCTTCTCTGTGACATCCTTGCTGGGGGTCTTGTTGGTCAAACCCAACTGGAAACCAAAGGACAAGGTAGCTCTTATATCAATGTCATCCATCAGGTCAGTCATTTGGGGCAGAGAGTGGCTCTGAAGGGTGGAATGGAAGAGATCTGGCACAACTTTGCAAGCTGCCTGGAATTCCTTTTAAAATTCACAGGGAATAAATAAATGAACAATTACTACAACCAGTAAAGTAATGCTCCTGAGACAGAGAAAGGAGTTTCTTTAGAGATATTATATTCACTTTTCATAAGCAATTTATGAGGAAGGAAGAGAGGAAAATGTAATGTTCATTATCATATACCCAACCAAGATAATGCCTTGCCTAATTGGTTTTCTATCGATTGGACATGGAACTGACTCCTGTCCAAAAATGAATGGCACATCCCCAGGAGTAAATGATACACCTTCTGGGAAGGGTTTGCTCCTCCTCATACTCTCTTCAGAACTAGCATCTGGGCACTAGGGGAAGCATTTCTTATCTCACAGAAATACAAAGTGAATCTCCTCTTTGACAGGTACTTCTTCATCTACAAAGCCCATAAGGAACCTTCAGCCTCTCCTCTGGCCTCTCCTCTGTCCCAACGCACTTCCTCAGCTGCCCCAACCCACCTCTGTGAGCCCTCTCTCTCCTCTTTGTCACTGACTCTTACTTACTTCCCAACCACAGTTTCCATTAGTGCAGGATCCAAGATATCTGCATTGATTTTCTTAAAAGGTTTTAAAAGTGTCGATCAAGAAGCACGCTGATGCATTCTTCTGTTTCACAAGCCTCAGTCTGCAAGGTGATCTGGGACACTGAATACTCAGTTGATTCCTGTTCTAACTCTCTCTGTATAACGGCACAAAGCAAAACCAAGCTGTTCTAGGCAGAAGCCTTCTCTGAAGCTGAAGTAATAACCTGATGTATTTACCAGTTTATATGCCCATTGTCTCTTCCACTAGAACAAAGACTCTTGTGAACAGGGGTCCTGTCTGTCTTGTTCTGCGTGTCTCCTCACAGTCCAGCAAGGAGCACCTAGGGGCTAACTGTATGCTAAATAAATAAATGGGTAAGCGAATGTGATTTCCTTTCTTTGGCTTCTCTTTTGGTACCACCTGGCCTTAAGTCTGCCATCCTCTGTCACTCACCAGTTTCATAACAAGTTCACTTGTGATAACTTATGTAGAGATCAAAAGCTGTCCTTAAAACATCTCTCTCTGAACAAGTGGCTGGCCAGCAGCAGAAGTAGTGTCTTCCATCTTGCTTTATGGCACCAACTCCTTGTTACGCTAAGCCAGCCAGCTCAGCAGAGTCCACATGCACTCATCTGACCACGCTATGTCATCTAGCTCATTGCTTCTTCTCAGTCACATTCACTAAACACCACTCCTGCCTCCTTTTACCCAGACCCGCTCACCACACAAGCAAAAATCCCAAGAGTTCTGCCACAGACCTTGGCCACTGGTAAAACTGAACAACTGAGCATTGAAGAATAATGATAAAATCAGACATTTGTAATTTTTGAGTTGAAAGGATCATTAGAAGTCATCTGGCCCAATAACTTTTAAACTTTTTAACAACAACCCACAGTAGGAGATGAATTTTACCTCTCAAATGAGAACACACCCATTCTTTCGACAAATATATATTGAGCTGGTACAGGTGCCAAGCTCTGGTCTAGGGGCTAAAGATAAAACAGTAATTGACACAGACAAAATCTGCTTGCTCGCATGAAGATTATATTCTAATGTAAACTCACCTCTGTGTGTGTGTGTGTGTGTGTGTGTGTGTGTGTTTATCTTTTGTTTGTTTGCTTGTTTATTTGTTTTAATGCTGGCCACAACCCTCTAGTTATTTCCAGATTCACTCAGCTTGAAAACTACTAACCTGATCTTGCATTTTCATTTTGCAGACATAGAAAGCAGTTTAGAGAAAGTGAAGATAGTGAGGTTAACTTTGAACTCCTTAGCTGGAAGTACCTGCAGACATCCAAGTGGAGGTTTCCAAGTGGAGAGATTCCAACCCTTGGAGTTCCTAACATAGTAGACATTTAAATATACAGAAGCTAAGCTCAGGGAAGATGTTTAAAAAACTGATACACAAATCTGGGAGTCAGTCGGTTGAAGCTATGGGATGCTCAGAGGAACACCAGCATTTCAGGAATGTGCAGAAGAAGAAGACCAAAACATACAGAAAACCAAAGAAGGCTGGGCACGGTGGCCGATGCCTATAATCCCAGCACTCTGGGAGGCCAAGGTGAGAGGATTGCCTGAGCCCACAGGTTCAAGACCAGTCTGGGCAACTTGGCGAGACCTCACCTCTACAAGAAACCAAAAAATTAGCTGGGCGTGGTAGCACGTGCCTATAGTTCCAGCTACTTGGAAGGCTGTGGTGGAAGAATTGCCTGAGCCCAGCAGGTCGAGGCTGCGATGGCCGTGAGTGTGCCACGGCACTCCAGCCTGGATGACAGAGTGAGACTCCAACTCAAAAACATAAAAAATAAAACCAAAGAAGAGCAGCATGAAGGAAGTTCGGTCATAGCGTCCACATTGCAAAGAGGTAAATTAAAATACGGGATTTGCAATTATGGATGTCAGGTGACCACAGCTTATTCAAGCAATTGTAGATGTGGGCAGAAGCTAGGCTGAGGATGACTGAGAAATCAATGAAAGACATTAAGTGAAGGCTGTGCTTTCAACAAGCTTGACAGGGAAAGGAAGGAGTGAGCAACAGCACAATAGCTGGAGAAGAGGGAGAGACTCTCCTGCAGAGGAAAGATCTTAAGATAAGAAAGACAGGGACAACCGGCTCGGTGGCTCAGCCTGTAATCTCGCGCTTTGGGAGGCCGAGGTGAGTGGATTGCCTGAGCCCGCGGGGTCGAGACCCGCCTGG
>NW_007259427.1:91878-206390 GCF_000164805.1 Carlito syrichta
ACGGGGCCAGGAGTGGCCACTGCACTCCAGTCTGGGTGACAGAGTGAGACTCCAACTCAAAAAAAAGAAAAAAGAAAGACAGGGACTATTCACAACGCTGCGGGATAAAAGTCCAAAAAATGAATAAGCCAAAGGCTAAAGAGCCCAGAGCAACGGGATATTGTCAGACAGAGGTGTTACAAGAGCACAAGTAAAGAGATCCGCCTTGGATAAGAAGAAAGAAACCTCTTCCACTGAATTAGATGAGGGGGAGGAGGACAGCTTGGAGGCAGATGCAGTGAACTGTGGCAAGTGAGAGCCAGAAAGTTCAGGGAATCCACACCTGATAAATTATTTCTCAGAGAAGGGTGAGTTGAGGTCACCCACAGAGACAGCCTTGCAAGCAGCCAGAGAATGGAACAAGATGGAGGGGTAGGTTGAGGACGAGAGTTGAGGGATGACTGGAAGAAGAGGCAACCGTGGAAAATGATTGTCAGGAAGAACAGTGATCTTGACCACAGAGAAGCCCTGACCCACACAATGTGTGTTGTCTCCTGGATTTGGGAGAAGATAGTTATTGAGTTGAGTCAGGGTGGAGAGTGGACAGGAGGTGAGGTCTGGCTGGAAAGAGTCTATACTTAAGATTAAGAAGCCTTAGCCAGGCGTGGTAGCACACGCCTCTAGTTCCAGCTACTCGGAAGGCTGAGGCGGAAGGATCGCCGGAGCCCAGCAGGTCGAGGCTGCGGTGGCCGGGAGTGGCCACTGCACTCCAGTCTGGGCAATAGAGTGAGACTCCAACTCAAAAAAAAAAAAAAAAAAAGATTAAGAAGCTTAAAAAGGCAAGAATGTTTTACAGTGTTTCTCAAACATAACATGCATCAGAGTCACCCAGAAGATTTGTTAAAACACAGATTGCTGGGCCCCAGTCCCAGAGTTTCTAATGCAGTAGATCTCAGATAGGGATCCTAAAATTTTTATTTCTCTGACAAGTTTCCAATTTTTATATCTAACAAGTTATATCTCACAAATGCTGTTTTCTTTTTTATTCTATAATAAATTACCACAAATTTAGTGGCTTAAAACAACATAAGTTCATTGTCTTATGGTCTTGTAATTCAGAACTAATTAATTCTATAATTTTTTTTTTTTTTGAGTCGGAGTCTAACTCTATCACCCAGACGGTAGTGCAGTGGCTGCTCCCGGCCACTGCAGCCTCAACCTGCTGGGCTCCGGCGATCCTTCTGCCTCAGCCTTCTGAGTAGCTGGAACTACAGGCACGCACTACCATGCCTGGCTCATTTTTTATTTATTGTAGAGATGAGGTCTCGCCAAGTTGCCCAGGTGGGTCTCGAACCCGCAGGCTCAGGCAATCCACTCACCTCGGCCTCCCAAAGCGCAGGATTACAGGCTGAGCCACTAATTCTATAATTTAATCCAAAATGGTTCTCATTAGACTAAAATCCAGGTATCAGCAGGGCTGTGCTCCTTTCTAAAGTCTTTAGAGGGGAATCTGTTTTCTTGGCTTTTCCAGTTTCTAGAAGCCACTTGCATACCTTGGCTCATGGCCCCTTCTTCCCTCTTCAAAGGCAACAATGGCTATTCAAATCTTTCTCACATCCCTGATGCTGACTCTTCTGCCTCCCTCCTCTTCACACTGGACCCGTGTGAGTAATCCAGACAGTCTCTGTATCTTGAAGTCACCTGATAAACAGTCCTAATGGCATGTGCTACCTCAGTTCCTCACTGCCGTTGACTTAACATGCTCGCATGTTCTGGGGATGAGAATGCGGGCCTCTTTAGGAGGCCATTATTTTGCCAACCACACCTGAACCTGCTAGTCTGGAACCACACTTAGAGAACCACTGATGCCACAAGATGCTGGATACTGACGGAAGTTCAAGACTGTGGGGTTCGGGAAGGACAGGAAAGAAAGAGAGGGTGAGGCCAAGCCATAGGAGGGATGAGCTGCAGGAGGAACCAAGACACGAGAGACAAGACCAGGATCTCAAGAAAAGCCACCAAATTCTAACTTTTGGAAGGCTAGGTCTCCTAGAGCTCACACGGAGAGAGGAAAGAGTACACCCGTAGGAGTATAAGTCAGAAGAAACTCTTCCCAGATGGGAATGAAATACCACCTGTCAAAATTGTTCCCTTCACTGGTGCTTCTCTGCCAAGAGAACTCACTGAATATTGACTAAAAACACCTACCTAAGTCCAAAAACATAAACACTTCTGATGGAGTACAGTAGCTAAATGGGAGGACAATAAGATTTCTAAAGGTGGGCAAGATGGTCGCTCCAGCCTCACTTTTGTCCTGAATTTTGAGTTTTCCATTCCTCGAGAACTTGATTTGTAAAATGGGTTGCTTTCAAATGAAGTTTAAAACTATTTGCTTTTTGTCTTTAACTTTTTTTTTTTAATTTTGAAAGGAAAAGCCTTAAAAGAAAATATTTGTTAGGAGCAATTTAATCAGGCATTATGATGGGTCCCTAGTCTCGCAAGCAGGCCATGTGGGAGAGTAGTCGCTACAGGATTCATGCTCATGAGGGGATGGCGTGTGTATGTGTGTGTGTACATGTGTGTTGGGTGTATGTGATATGTCCATGCTGAAGGGTGCAGGAAACGACCAGAGGGGCGGCTCCCAAAATGGTGCCAACACACCCGACAACATAGGCCCGGCTTCTGTGAGCACAATTCCCTGCGCGCTCGAATTGCAAACCTTCCCAGGAGAATTTCAAACCTGCAAGCCTCCAATCCGTAGCCAGCTTTGTTATGCGTCCAATACGACTATAACATGGCCTTGGCCCCACCCTACTCCCATGCAGCTCCTCCAATAGGAACATGGCAACGGCCCTTCCCGTCCCTGTCAGGCTAATAAATACAGCCCTCTCCCCTGCAACTCTCTCTCGGTCTCTCTTTCTCCCTCTCTCTGTTGCTCTCTCCCTCTCTGCAGCTCTCTCCCCGCCTCTCTCCCACTTCCTCTCTCTCTCTCTCTTACTCTCTCTTTCTCTCTCTCTCTCTTTCTTTTTTCCGTTACAGATCCCCTCTGTAACAGCCGCTTTAATAAATCTCTTGGTCCTGGCCAGGTGTGGAGTCATTACTGGCCCCAAACTTCTTTCACATGCTACATGAATATGCTGGGGTGCAGAACAAGAAAGATCTGGAAGACATGCTTCATATTCTGTGTTCACCTTCTTCTAACAAGAACCCACATCAGCCACTTTAAGTCTCTACCTAAGTTTGTTTTATAATCATTATTGTTATTGTTGTTCTTTTAAAGCAAAGGTTCATCTTTTACACTAGTTCTTACAGGCAGGCACCTCTCTTTCAGAAATGAGGGAAAGTGAGTTGAACAATGTCACAAAACAGCCTCAGGTAGACCATAGACTAGAAGACTTGTATAGTGCCTGCAAGTGAAGATTCCTCTGTGGCCTAAGATAGAAAGTTATATCCTTCCCTTATTTTTCTCCATAAAACAGACCAACATTTGCCAAAACTACAGTTTCTTCGTGGCTCTGTTCCCAAAGTGATATGTCCAGCTGGCACTTAGCTTCCTGCGAGATCGTGTGCTCTGCTATCCTGTAAACTCAACTGCAGGAAACAGAATTCTAGCAAGCAGATGGGAGGCCTCACGAATGATGATGGAGAGACGATGAGAAAGCTAGTGGAGCAGAGAATAAGCACCACATCCTCCTGAACTCCCTCAAAAGGCTGAACAGCAAAAAAAGGGGACCAGTTGGCTTCAGGGATGTGGGTGTCAGAGGATTTACATTCCAAGGAATCAGACACTATAAACAAACACAGTTATACTCATGCCTCCTACCTTATTCAAATTAACAAATATACTTATTTTGTCATCATTCCCAAGTCGGCTCAACAGTCGACTTTTCTAGGAATTGTGACCCTTTTGCTTAGGATAATGGTAAACCTAAAAGACGCCTTTTGATCTAGAACAACACAGGTCCTCAGCAGCTCTAAGGCAGAGAATAATGAAAAATATTACTATCATTGTCACATATGGAAGGTCTGCTATGTGCTGGCACTCTAAACACATTCTTACACTGACTCCTCATCACGGTCCTGCAGATAAGTATTACTATCCCTATATTTTTTATTATGAGGACACAAGTGCAAAAGAAATCATTTCCTAGGGATCACAGAATCTGGACATAGCAGAGTAGGGCTTCAGGCACAGGTCATCAGACTCCAAAACCTGTAGTAACCCCAATTGAGATTTACTTAAGTAAGAAGATGACCCTTCCATCCCCTGTTGCATAAGATGATGACTGGGTTATTTTTCTTATGGCAGTGACATAAACATTCTTTCCCTCTCCTTCCTGGAGTCAGTAGTTGCCAGTGGCAATATGGTTTGTAACAAAGTTCTCGTCCAGTAAAGCTAACTTTTCTGAATGGTAATTACCCAACAAACGTTCTAGTGGCCTCATGCTAAATCTGTGGATTTGGAGGTCAAACTAACCACTAAAGTTGGGGAAATTGAGAAGAACAGATTACATGATGTGTCACACATGCTGTAATCTCTCTACCCAAACACTGCACATTCACCCAAAGCTTTGCTATAATTTTAGGGGCTCTTGAACCCCTGAAGCCCATCTGTAATCCTGCAAGTCAAAAGACTCAAGTTCCTAACCTGCCTTTTCTGCCAGTTCCCAGAATACCCTTCACTCCTCCATACAGCAGGATGGTCGCTCCAGCCTCTTCTCACTCTGAGTGCCAGTGCCTCCTGATCAGAGCCAGGCGATACATAAGGAGAAACATATATATAAGGGAATGACAAGTTCCGCCATAGCTGATGACAAAGCATGTTGTAAGTGTAAGTAGATGAATATTTGGTCAATAAATGTTTTGATTTTAGAATAAATTTTCTTTTCTCTCACTCCAAGCATCATTTTCCTTCACCAAATGGCTTTTCGATTTCCCTCACCTCCACAAAACTTCAGGATGACATGGGAGTGGGGAGGGACAGATGGTCACAAAACACTACTTGGAAAAACATGAGAACTACTCCAGCCAGAACAGATGTGTGCGTCACCACCTAGTCGTGTATCATGGGTGAACAGCCGGGAAGTGTTTTGTTGCCAAACTTGATAAAAAGAGTTTAAGTTTGGAACAGTGCTTAGGGAAGATTGGCATGAAGAAGTTAAAAAAAAAACCAGTAGAGTCTTAAAGCTACAGAATTTGGTCTGTAAGTTTCACTCAGGTCTATCTGGCTTTGTAAGTTATATTCTTTTTATTGCCATGCGTTAAATTATCACAGTAACAAAGGTGATGTTTATGTAGGAGATGTCTCCAACCCAGCATAGAGCATTGCTTAGGCCAAAAGGTCACAGGATTCATGCTTGAGTTACTCAAGGTCTCCCTAGGGGCCATAACTACAATTACTCAAACTACAATTCACCATGACAGAAGAGTAATAATAAAGGAGAAATAAATAAAGCCCCTAAAAAGGCATTCATTTCTATATTTTTAAGCCACATACATTATAGATGGGGTAAGTTAGAGCAGTATATCTTCTGATCTTCAGAAATTTGTGAATAATAAAAATAACACAATAGATAAGGATGGCTTTCAATGTCGCGTTTGTTGAATGCTGGTGTTTCGTTGTCAAGTTTTTTCCAATCTAATTTTCCTGTCTGATTTTGAGACTAACCAGCTGAGAGCCTTCAGAGAGGAAAGCAAGTGTGTCAGGAACACTGAGGTTCTTGGACTCTTCCCAGAGACCATGCACAGAGAGAGCCACAGTCATAGACAAGGACCCCAGACCATGCAGTGGTAACCATAGGCCAGGCTAGGAGGACTGACTGTCCTGGCGGGGATGGAGAACCAACATTACCAGCAGGAGGAATACTGTAAGCAAAATCCACTAGGCTCTCACAGTGTGCTGCCCAGTTGGGTAGCCATGCACCACATAAGGCTATGTAGATTTTAATTTAAACTTTAGTTCCTTAGTTGTACTAGCCCTGTTTTAAGTTCTCAACCACATATAGCTAGTGTCTACCTTATCAGATATGCAAATATAGAATATTGCCATCATCACAGAAAGTTCTATTGGACAGAGCTGGTCAAGAGCAAATTTTCTTGAACTTCAATGTGCATTCAAATCACTCGAAGATCTTATTAAAATTAGTTTCTGATTAAGCAGTCTGGGAGGGTCCTGAGAATCTGCATCTACAGGGTCCTGATGATGTGGATGGATGATCCTGGGCTGTGGACCACACGGAGAGGCGAAAGAGGAATCACAACAGGCCTGTTAAACTTAACCTTGCGCGCTGAATGGCAAATCTTTCTCCTGCTCTAACACAAAGAGCACCTTTTACATTCAAACTGCAGCTCTACAAAACAATGAACACTAGACAATACAGAACTTGTCCGATCCTTTTCCCTTCCCTACCTCTCCTCCTTTAGCCTCTGTAGTTTTCAAAAATTCCTGAACTCACAGCAAAAAAATGTGCAGGCCACTGAATCTCTTCTATCTTTGTTACATTTCCACTATCTGCAATGGAGATTTCCTTAGCTGAAAGCCTGCTCAATATAATTTAAGCAGCTGTGTGTTTCCAGAAGATAAGAGCAGTCCTTTTACAGCTAGGACACAGTGGCATCTCAAAGTGAAACAGTCAGGCATGCACAAAAGTTCAACGTGGCTATGTTAGAAAAATATATTTAGAGTAAAGAAAAGGAGAAAGAAGATATCCCAGCTTAAAAACAGAACACGGTATCACAGTAGAGGAAAAAATGGCACAAGTAAATACCAAATAATATATTTGTAGCACTGCCAGTGTTTCCAAACATAAATAACTCACATGGCTTAATCTTTAAAAACAAGACAAAGATACCTGTGGTGCACATAATCCAACATTTCTATTAATCGTCATAACTACCCACAAAAAGGTCTTATTATTTTCATTTTTACAGCCGTGAATACTAATTCTCAGAGGAATTAAGAAACCACTTGCAGTTCATCCAGGTCTGTCTGGCTTTGCAATCAAAACTCTTTTTATTTTCCTGGGATATTGCTCCAACCAGTACCGAAAGACTCGTTTATGAATAGATGAGAGAAGGAAGATGACACTCTGTACCCAGGATAACCATGGCTGTCTGGCAACCTCTTCTCCCATCTAGTTACAGTTTACTCATCTACAAGTAGACTAGCTCACCCATCTGTCCATTAAAAGATTAATCTAGTCATTAAGAGATTTCTGCCAAAAGTAATGAGGGAAAACATAAACCCATGTGTTCATTATTTAATCTTGCCAGTTTTACAGGATTTCCAGTAACTACAGGTCAGCGTAGACATATATTCTGGTTTACAGAATAACCATGCAAAGCAAATCCAAGAGCGAGCTGGTGACAAAGTCCCTTCGTGGGAATTAGCAGCCAGAGCAGAACCTGGCACATGGCAACCAAGTAGCTTGGCTGAAAATGAGACACGAGGTTGTGGGGAGAAGCCAGGACCAGCAGCTGAAGGGGCTCAGGAGAGGGCCAGAGTATTCACCATCCTCATTTGTGAGACCGAGTGGAGACACTGTCAGACAACAGGAGTAAGCATGGACTGGCCTGGGGAAACCCGACCATCGGGCACCCCATTCATGAGCCTCATTAGGGATTTGGAATTTTCCCTGAAAGGAGAGAGAGCCACCACACGAGTGGCATAATGCAACTTTTTGCATTTTAGAAAGACCCGCTTGGCCCCTGTGTGAAGAATGGGCTTAGAAGAGGAAGAGGCCATTAAACCTCAGTGGTTTAATCCACAGGAGATGTATGCACATGGGCTCACAAGCATGAGCAAAAGCTCCAAAGAAAATTCAGAATCCGGGGCTAATTTTAAACCCACTAATCTTGACCTAAATTAGACACAGAGAAGTTTAATGCTTCCAATGCCAAAGCTAACCACCCACTCCATGCTCCTCCCTGACAAGGTCTGCTGCGTTGTAAAAAGAAGAGTTAACCCTTCAGGCCAGAGGGCACCATCTGGAAAACAACAAGCCATTGGCCTCAATAGGGAAACAGTCACCAACAGCAAAATGCAGACAGACAAATATCTATTCGGATTGTTCGAATCATTTCTTTGTTCGGCAAATATTTGTTGAGCATCTCCTATATGTAGGCACCACAAATGTAAATAAATTCCTACCCTCAAGAGACTGACAGACAAGGTAGTTATTGTAATACAGTGTGAGAAGCATAGCAGAGGTCGGCCCAGCTGCTAAGAGCACAAAGGGGGAACAGTTGATGCCCAGGTTGGGTTTTAAAGTCTTTGGGCTCAAAGTGTGGTCCTTGGACTCAGCAACATCCTGCATGACCTGGGAGCTTGCTAGGAACGCAGAATCTCAGGCCCATTCCAGATGAGTAAGCCAGAGGAAGATAAGCAGAAGGAGGGAGCATTTAAAACATGGGACACAGCAGAAGTGAAATGACTGGTGTGAGAGGGATGGTTACTCATTCCCAGACTGTAGAGCTCAGCATGCCTGAAGCACAGAATGACAAGCAAGAGGTGGAAAAGGAAAAGCTTAAAAGAGGGGTTGAAGAAGACCTGGTAGAGCCTTATAAGTCACAGGACGGACACATGCCATTATACCTAGCAGAGGGGACAATAAGGAGATCTGGTGGCCTGAACCAGCTTTTGCTTGGAGGCAGCCAAGAGTTGCTTGGCACAGGCACTCTTGAGTATTTGGAGAAAGGAGTTTAGCTGCCTTTGCAAAACCAAGGAAACTTCTTACTATAGCCACTTTTTCCCCTGAATGATATTGCACCCCAGCTAGATCTGAACTAAAGAACACAAAGAAAGGTAATCAAAAGGCCTTCCCCCATGGATCTCAGTTTCAGGCAAAAGGCTTGAGCAGGGTTTCCCAGAGTCATCTAGTCTTGGAATTACCTGAAGCATTTTTTTAAAACTCAGATTTCTAGGTTCCAGTGCAACCTGTAGAATCAAAACCCATGGGAGTGGTCTGAGAAGTATAGGTTAAGAAAGCAGCCAGGATGGTTCCACACATTAAAAAACCTGGGGCTCTGGGGTAGGGGGTGGAGAGCATTGGCTCTTATCACGCAGGTGGCTGGCAAGTCTTCACTTCCCTCCCTCCCTCTCACAATAATCTAAGAGGACATAAAATGCTGACTTCACTTAATGAGCTCTTTATAGAGGTCATCCAGGTCACACAACCCTTAGGGGACAAAACATGAAAAATATCTGGCCTAGAAAGGTGTTGTACTTGATGTGTTCATCTTACAATTTTAATGGTAGACTTCTCCCTACATTGAATTTATTCAATACTCATTATTCAACACCTGTTATGTATAGGTAACTAAAAGGTACACACAAGAAACCTGTTTTCTGACAGATGAAGATAACACTTAATGTTAGTATAAATTGAGTCATGAGCTTAGGCAAATACAAATATTTTTATATATGTATATACCTGACTCAGTGTCTTTTTAGCTTTTTTAAAAAATGAGTCTAGAAAAAACTGGGCAAAAGGCATGAATAGGCATTTCACAGAAGAGAAAACTTAAAAGGCCAGCAAATGTGTGAAAGAATAAGCAGTAATCAGGAAAATATTAATAAAACACAAGATATCAGCCAGGCTCGGTGGCTCACCCTGTAATCCCACACTTTGGGAGGGTGAGGTGAGTGGATTGCCTGAGCCCGCTGGTTCGAGACCCACCTGGGCAACTTGGCGAGACCTCATCTCTACAATAAATCACAAAAATTAGCCGGGATTGTAGCGTGCACCTGTAGTTCCAGCTACTTGGAAGGCTGAGGTGGAAGGATCGCCGGAACCCAGCAGGTCGAGGCTGCGGTGGCCGGAAGCGTGCCACTGCACTCCAGTCTGGGCGACAGAGTGAGACTCCAACTAAAAAAAAAAAAAATCATTTCCTATTCATGAGATTACCAAATTTTTTTTAAAGTCTGCCATTTCCAAGGGTTTGTGGAATCCAGAGAAAATGGACATTCTCCACACTGCTGGTAAAAGTATAAATGAGCACAACCACTTGAGAAAATGATTTGTCATTCCCTGGCAGAGGAGACAGTGGATATGAATACTGCCCCTCTCAGGTAGAAAGCCCAGAGAACATCTAGCACATGTACACCAGGAGATACATATAAGAATGTTTATAGTAGCATGGTTTGGAATGAAATAAAACTAGAAACAATTCAAGTATTTATCAACAAGAGAATGGAAAAATATGGCAACATATACAGGTATGTACATATACACACATGCACACCAAACACACACATTATACATATATAACATGTACTTACATTGGTCTGATATCTTTTATAAATAAAATATTTAGTTTTTTCCATAAAAATCTTCATCACAACAGTATGTGTTATACCCATTATCTTAAAAAGATTCATTGAAACTAAAACACATACACTCACACACACAACACACACACACACACACACACACAACTCATAGGTAACAACAACTAACAATGGCATTCTTTCCTTAGGAAAAAAAAATGGAAGCTAAAGTCACCTCTACTTAATCCAGCCTGCATTTATTGGTGTTGAAGTATCCACAATGCATGAAAACTCACACGAATAATCCATAGATAACATTAAAATAAAAAGGAAATAAACAGTTAATACTTCTCTTCATAGTCATGTCACAGAATTGCCCATCAGCTCCCAGAGCTGGTGACTCTTTCACCACTGCTTGGGGCTCAGGTACTCTTTCCAGTGAAAGCTTCCTTTCAGGTTCTTGTCACTCCAAAGATCCATCTAGATCCTGCTTCTGGTCTCCTGCTTGGTGACTCAGCCTCATCAATCATTTATCCATTCCCAGCTTTCATCTTCTGTATCTCCCTCTGATCCTTTCCCAGATTACAAACAGGCTCCCCATGAAATCCTCAGAAATGTCCTTTGCTTTCATTCTGATATGCCCTTCCACACCAAGATCTCTCTTCCACTCTTCTCTACCCACTTTCTGTCCCTCAGTCCCACATCCTTGCCAATCCCTCATTGCTTAACCCTGTCTTCTCATCTACAAAACTGAGACATCTATTCCTCTTTCTTTGGAAAGCCAGGCAGGGTGGTTTCACACAGTAGGAAACCTGGGGGCTCTGAGGTGAGGTATGGAGAGCACTGGCTCCTATCACTCTAGATGGTTGGCAAGTCTTTGCTCCCCTCCCACTCCACCACAATAACCCAAGAGGTCACAAAGCACTGACCTCGCTGAAAGAGCTCTTCAGAGTTTATCCAAGTCACACAGACCTTAGGGAACAGAATATGAAAAATATGCTCACTTGGTACCTGGCTAGAAAGGTGTCATACTCAATTTGGTCATCTTACATCTTTAATGGTAGGTGTGTTCTTCTCTCCACATTCGATTCATTCAATAATCATTATTCAACACCTGCTACACAGAAGCACTTAATAGGTACAGGCAAGAAACTTGCGTTTTCTGACAGATGTTAAGTGTCAGTTAATGTTAGTATGAACTGACTCTTGAACTTTGGCAAATATAATTATGTATATATGTATGTATCTGACTCAGTATCTTTATATCTCTGTTTAGGGCTTCATGAGACTGCTGTGAGAACATAAGTATGATTCTAGATACCAAGTGGAAGCTCATTAGTCTTCTACTTCTTGGAAATCTTCTCTCTCTTGGATTCCATTTTGCCCCTTATTTCTTTTCTTGGTCCTCAGTCTTTGTCTCTTATCTCTGTTTGTCATTTGCCCAGGGGTCTCATTCATCTAACTGTGACCTCTATGCAAAGAAGTGAATGACTCTCAAGCTCTGTATTCAGACTTGACCTCTCATGTGTAAGTCAACAGGTCCCAAGCCAAACCCTGATCACACAGAACCCACCAGTCCCTGACTGCATCTTTTCACCACCATTTGCCAATTTCTTAGACCTGACACTCTGTACCATCATGAACCTCCCTTTTTTCTTTAATCACTAACTAAATCCTACGTTATTATATACAACCCATAAAGCTTTAACAAGTCCTTCCTTATCACATTGAAGAGGCTTTACCCTAGTCTTGGCCTCTACACCTGTAGTTGAGACAACTTCAAGAGATGCCTGCTCCCTCCCTACTCCTCTAGCTCGTCCCTCCTTTTTGTCCTACAAACCAGGGTAGAGAGATCTTCCTAAAATACAGCCCTCTTCTAGCCATTGCCCCCTTCTTCTCAGCACCCTGTGTCTGCCAAATAAAACCCCAGAATCTCCGCCATTTGGTAGAAACTGAGTAATCAGTACCAGCAGCCAGGTTAAGGAATTTTTATTTATACTTATGTACAAAAGTACACATAAACATATATCATATGGATTTAGATACGCACAGACCACAAAGATCTAACTATGATTAATGTTCAGAAAAGAGTACTTAGTGAGCTGACAGATCAAAAGTCTCTTCAAGTATCTGTTCCTCAACTTGTTAAAATTACAAAATGATGCCCATGATAAAAAGAAAAGCTCGTTTTATTGTTATAAACTTGCTTGATTTTTTTTTTTAGAAATGTCTTTTATTTCCCATCAAGAAGGCTGCAAACATTCACCTGTTACCTCTTTTACTCTAAAGTGTTTTTTGGGGTTTTTTTTTTGTTTTTTTGTTTTTTGAGTTGGAGTCTCACTCTGTTGCCCAGGCTGGAGTGCAGTAGCCGCTCCCGGCCACCGCAGCCTCGACCTGCTGGGCTCCGGCGATCCTTCCGCCTCAGCCTTCCAAGTAGCTGGAACTACAGGTGTGCACTACCATGCCTGGCTAATTTTTTGATTTATGTAGAGATGAGATCTCGCCAAGTTGCCCAGGTGGGTCTCGAACCCGCAGGCTCAGGCAATCCACTCACCTCAGCCTCCCAAAGGCGCAGGATTACAGGCTGAGCCACCGAGCCGGCTTACTCTAAAGCTTAAAGCAAGATAGCACACTGGTGGCCCTACATCCTTATATTCAATGTTTAGAAATCAGTGTTTAAAAATTAGGAGATTCAGTAGGGGGAGGAGGATTAAAAAAAATTAGGAGATTCCCCTAAAATCTGAAAAGCTGGCCTCTCTTGAAACTCACCTGACCAGGTAAAACTGGCTCCGCACCGCACAACACCCCCACCCCGTCTCCCGCCATGGCAGCGAGTAACAAAGGGCTGTCCCTTTGTCCAGACCACCATTCTGCCTTGGTCACATTCACACCTGCACCACCTGGTTCATGTAAATCCCTCACCAGAACCCGTTAGGAATTCTATGCTTTGACCCCTAGTGTAAGCAGTGAGGTCTTACTGTGTATCATTAAGGTGACAGTGGGATCCTACGATCGTACCTTTTAGGTCCTATCCATTGGCCCTTCTCAAGTCCACTGAAGGAGTGTGTTTGTTTCAAGCTGTGAATTTTTAGCATCTTGGGAATGTCCAATAGCATGGGTGTTTGGGAACACCAGCCACTTCAGATGTACCACTATTCTCATCCAACAAGGCTCCCAGCCATAAATGAACATGATATTGGTATAATATATTTCATGGTTTGCAAAATGAAACCAACACCACATGTGCTTCTAAATGCTTATTATTCCCTTGTGAGTAATTTATTCTAGTTCATTTCAAGGAATGTGAGTTAGAATAACTTGTTCTGCCCTCCAAGATCATCTCTGTTTTTCAAAAACTCCAGGACAAACTTAATTAAATTCTAAAATTTGAATGTATCTTAATTAGTGCTCAATGCTTTTCTTTTCTATTCTATTCTGCTTTTATTCTATTCTATTTTAACATCTTACTTTTCATTTAAGTTATAATCTTAAACAGCTTTGTGGTTTAGCTTTGTTTCTTTTTTTTTTTGTTAACGCTGAGATGAAACATCTGATTTTTCTACTATTTTAGCTCCCGGGAGTATCAGCTTTTGCTGAACCTATAAATGTGTCAAAAGGGTCACTTGTCTTGGCCTTCCCTTTTCTATGATTTGTTGACTCAGATGACCTTTTAGACTTCCACAATTTTGCAACCCCCTTATTATTTTGGCTTCCCCAGTTTTGTGTCTGCATTTGGAATTATTTTTCCATACTCTCACCTCATGACCTGGCCTGAGTTCTAGCCGGAAGTTTCCATTTGCCTTTCAGGAATCAGCCCTCACCAAAAGATCACTGACTCATAAACACACTTGCTTGCCAGCCGCTAGCACGGCACTCTGGAGGGAGAGGACACTTAGTTCAGTGTGAGGCCTGGTCTTACTCAGAGAAGCCCTAGGACTCTTTAGAAGGAACCCAAGGCAGCTCCGGGCACAGACAGGCCTCACTAGGCACCCAGCAGCTCATTTTTTAATTGAACCCTTCGCTCAATTCTTTCCCCCTGCTGCATTCTCAAATCTGGTAGCTGGAAAGGAGTGTGCCACACACCTGGCAGAGATAGAGTCAAAACATGACGTTGCAAGACTCTTCCCCATGCCCTGCCCTCTGAATGCCTAACCTTGTTCCAGGATGTTGGTCAACCCCTATGACAACAACGAACAATGAGCTAGAGTTGTATTTTAGGTGCCACCTCCTCCATAAACTGTTTCTACAGATCTGGCCTTGCCACTGAGCCAGGAGCCATGTCTGCCCTGGCCACTGTGCTTCCCTCACACTAAGGAATCCAGGAATCCACTCCCGGGAAAATATCAAAGAGCACTGCCAGATGGCAAGCAGCCACCAAGCCCGCCGGGTGGCCTGGGAAGAATGTGACTGTGCACCCTTTGTGTGGCTCTCTCCCCACAGCCTGGCCAGCCTCTGCTCCCCAACAGCCCACTCACATTCCGAGGTTGTATGTGTGCATCACAGTGAAGGCCACCAGCCCACCGCAGAAAGTGCCACCCGTTGCCCCAAGCCCTCTGGAACTTTCGAGCCTCTGAGCCCAGCATGTTAAACATTTAAAATGAAGGTCACAGATCCGTCATCCAGAGCCCACAGAAATATCTGTTTGCACGTTTAATATAAAAGGCATATATGAAAGGAATATAAGTTCCATATGAAAGGAATATAAGTTAAATATGAAGGGAATCCTTTTTATTCTTAAAATGTTTCCTTATAAAGAAAAAAACACCTCAGGAGGCTAGAACGGCCAGTTAGTGCTTGCTTAGTGTGCCAATTAATAAAGGACATGGGTGGAAATGAACCTTCGCCACATCATAAAAGTTTGCACGATCAGCAATCGTGGCAGAAGCAAGAGGTTAGGAGACCATAAGAAAAGGGGAAGAGGGGTGAGACCTTCCCACAGAACTATGCCCTGTCCCTCTCATGTCTTCCTCACAGGCTAACTCTTTAAAGGAGATGCATCAAAAGCTGCCATCTTGCTCTCTTTTGCCAATTCCCCCTGTATCAGTTACTCTTTCAGGCTGCAGAAGGCACCCTGTCTGGGGTTCCTAGGCTGAGATGTCTGCAAAGAAGCAGAATGATTCTTCATAAACATCTCTCCTCAAGCCCACAGGTTCAGCAATTTACTTTAGTAAATATCAAATTCTCCCCAAACAAAAACCAAAAACCAAAAACCAAAAAACCAAAAACGATTACTCCTGGCTAGGTTTTCCATGCCTTCACCATTGGACTCTAGGCCCTCTGAGCCTCAAGTGAAATTTGAGGTCAATTTTAGGAGGCTGTGCCACTGGTCTCCACCAGGCAGAAGAAATAGAATTTGGTCTGTTCTGCCAGGCAGTGGTGTTAGACACAGCAGGACTTCAGTTCACATGCTGGTCCTGCCACTTCCTGAATATGTCACCATTTGGCTATCTGAGCCTTGGTTTCCTCAACTACAGATGGGGGCAAATGTCCAGTACTAAACAGGAGTATGCACATGAAGCACTTAGCATGCTACCTAGCACATGGCATGCACAACCCCAATAAACTTCAACTCAACCATCCCTTCCTGCATATCTGGCAGTAGAACAATGGGGTTTCTGAATCAGTACATCATTTTAACAACCAGCTCATACCAAAGGAGACACAGGCCATGCTTATCAAGAGTTCTCTTCCAATCTTGGACTTAAAGCCTAGGGATTCTTATAGTTTCCAATAGAGAACAAGGAGAAAAAAAGTGTTGTGACATGATCGGTAATTTAGGGCCTTCCCTTTAAAGAGGAAACTATAATTAACCGAAGATGCCAATGTCAGAATCCCTTACTTAGTACTCCTTGCTCAGTAACTTGTCCAGTTCTGCAGTTGCCCATATCAAAACTGGAAGAGCACTGCTACAGATTCCATTTTATTTTCCCGTGGGCAACACACAGCATGCAGTGTCCTTCTAAATTCAAATCCTTTTGTCCAGCAAATCCTTTGGTCCAGCCAACTATGGAAAAGAAAGGACCTCATGAAATCCTGCTTAAGCAGGTATACTGCTTAAGAGAAAGTTTGTGCCCCTCGAAAGCAAGGTCCAGAGTCACGGCCAACCAGGAAGCCAGTCGGGAATCCACAGGACTCCAGATCAAAATGCTTCCACTGACCACTGGCCTCAATGGGGACTCATGGGAGTAACAAGATCCTTCCCTAAACCACAAGCATCCACAGGAGGGCTGCTATATAGTCATTTACTCCTTGGTATGAATTATTTTAATATGAATAACTTAACAAGAAACCAAGATGATTGCAGTGAAAGAACATTTTATTTTGATTTAGGGATGCAGGGTTGAGGGCAAGAGAAGAGACCGAATTAGGGTAACATCCATTTTGGTGATTCTCAAATGGAGATTTTTTTTCCAAAGGGCTTGTTTAAGGTGGGGATTTCCTAACCCACCCCCTAGATTCTGATTCAGTAAACCTGAAACGGAAACTGGGAATCTATATATTTTTTCAACAACCCTCTGCCCCAATGACTCTATCATCTTAGGGCCACAATAAGGAGAAACTGGACCAGGTTGTGCCACCTCCAAAATCCCTAGAACCTTAACGTGGCTTGAGGCAAAAGTTAAATCACCACAAACTAATTGTTAGGAAAAGAGAGCCCGGAATGTGCACGTGTTCAGGAATCAGACGCAGGAAAGTCCTGGTTCACCAAAGTCTCCCTGGCAGGCCCACAGGATACCATTTCCTTCCACCAGTGGTCCCAATTTCACTGGGACCACTCCTCACCCTGTCCTCACTCCCGGCAGGCCCTCTTCTAACATTCCGATCTTGGACTCTGACTTTGTGGTAACTTCCTTGAGATTAAGCAGCTCTAAAAGAAAGAGATGACCATGGAAATTCCATTAGGACCGTTTGTTGTTCTCTCACACTGGGGGTCAAATCATAACTCCTGAAACATAATTAAATAAAGTAATTGACATATAAAAACTGTCTGCATAGCAGGCTTTACAAAGGGCTTGCTATATCTAGCTTTTTACTAAATAAGAATCTAGTGTGTCTGAATTAATCACACATTTTTCTTCTATGAAATTTAAATGAATACGATCTATTGTGTGTGTGTGTGTGTGTGTGTGTGTGTGTGTGTGTGTGTGTGCACATACACAAGAGATCAACCTATTAGCAAAGAAAACTTTGCTTCAGGAGGCAATCAAAATATAATTTGAAATTTTTCAGTTCAAAAATCAAAGATTTTTCTGCTTGTAAACATAAGGATATAATAGTCATTTCCTATATTGAAACCAGTCACTTTACAAAATTCATTTTAAACTCTGTTCTGGACATAGATAAAAAAATACAATTTTGTTTTTAAAATATGCCATCCCCAAAATAATCATTCCATTTAAAAATGTATATTTTTACTCTGTGACTGAAGTTTTCCAACCTAGACCAGGGAAAAAACAAAAGAGGCAGACAGGAAAAGAATATCGATCCAGATGGTTTACCTAGGAGCCATGATCCCTGAAAACCGTCACAACACACCACACCGAAAAGAAAGTAGGCTAGAACAGATGGAAGCAATGTCTAAGTTACAAATGTCCTTGAGTTAGCTAACCATTCCGAGTAAACATCAACCAAAATATCATAAAACTGTTCCAATGTTGAGCACAGTAACCTTGTCTGCAATGGTTCCATCAGGTGTTGTCAGAAAAAAAGTACTCAAAATTTGGAAATAACGTAATAAAGATGACTAGATGCTTTTTTAAGGTGACATAGAATATTGTCTATCAAAGAAACATAAGGGACATCTGATGCTTTAGGGAAGATAACTTGGCTTGACTTAATATTGACTACTCTTTAGGGTTCAGACTGTGAAGTTAGATGTTAACTTGTAGAAGACTGGTAAACTGCAAATAATTTCTGTCCCACAGAAGAAGCAAGCCAAAGTTGATGATTTTATCACCTTATGGCCATTATAGATCTCAATTGTGTCTCAGCAAATATTTTCTAGCATTGTTTTGTTTCATTGACTATATATACTTACCATATGCTTCTTTGAACCAGTTTTGACAACCTGCTAGTTCTCTCATTGATGAGTTAAATAAATCTCGGATGCATGATCACTGTATATTTATAGGAGAGTCATACTTTTAATTTGTTGAAAAATACACATGGACATAGCCATAAAGAAGAACAAAGCCATGGACTTTGCAGCACACTGGATGGACTTGAAGACCATCATACTTAGTGAACTATCATAGAAACAAAGAACTGAATTCTGCATATTCTCACTCGTAAGTGGATCCTGAACATTGGTCACATGAGCACAAGGGAGATAGCAGCAGTCCCTGGACACTGCCAGGGGGGGAAGAGGGAAGGCACCAAACAACAAAAGTGCACCTGGTCCTAAATCAGAGTAAGTGAGGGCCAGTGGGAGGCCCAAACTTCACCTGTATGCAGCCTACTTGGGTAGTTAACTCCTACTTGTACCTCACATCTCTATAGTAAAATAAAATAAAAAATTACTTTGGCTTAGACAGGTTCAGTGGCTCAGCCTGTAATCCTGCGCTTTGGGAGGCTGAGGTGAGTGGATTGCCTGAACCCATGGGTTCGAGACCCACCTGGGCAACTTGGCAAGACTTCATCTCTACAATAAATCAAAAATGAGCCGGGCGTGGTAGCACGCGCCTGTAGTTCCAGGTACTGGAAGGCTGAGGCGGAAGGATGACCGGAGCCCAGCAGGTCGAGGCTGCGGTGGCCGGGAGCGGCCACTGCCCTCCAGCCTAGGCGACAGAGTGAGACTCCAACTCAAAAAAAAAAAAAATTACTTTGGCTTGAAAGAAAGAAATTTAAAAAAAGAAAGGAAGAAAGAAAGAAAAGAACAAAAGATAAATATATGTGGATACTTTCTTCATCATTTGGTCTACCCATCTCCCTGTCCTGGAAACAAATGTCTACTCAGTTCTCTGTCACTGAAGTATGAGCTTGAAAATTATTTCCAACATACCATGAAGCCTAGGAGGGTTCCATTTGGCTCACACAGTTGTCATTAGTTCAACATCACCAACCATGACCCCAATGGCTCTTCCTTCAACCAACACCAAACAGACCCCACCTTTGACCAGGCTGAGACTCAGCGTGTGACCAAGTCTCACAGACCTGGGTCTTCCATGGAAGTGGAAGAAAACGCACAGAGAAGAGAGACAGGACACACTTGCATCTTCTGAAGCCCAGGACCCTATTTCTTCTTTGCTCCAGGGCATGAAGTTTGTATTAGATTTGTCATTTTATTTTATTTTATTTTATTTTATTTTATTTGAGCTGGAGTCTCATGGTCGCCTAGGCTGGAGTGCAGTGGCATCATCACGGTTCAACGCAGCTTCAATCTCCTGGGCTCTGATGATTCTTTCGTCCCAGCCTCCCAAGTAGCTGGGACTACAGGCAAATGCCACCATGCCCAACTAAATTTTTGTAATTTAATTTTTGTACAGAAAAGGTCTCACTGTTTGCCCAGGCTGGTCTCGAACTCCTGGACTCAAGCAATCCTCTCGCATCGGCCTCCCAAAATGCTGGGATTACAGGCATGAGCCACTGCACCTGGTAGATTTGTCATTTTAGGAGAACATGTATGTCACCGACAGTGACAGAACAAAGCTAAAGGAAGGAAGCAGAGGGATCTTCAAGAGCACAAAAGGGAGGATGGAATAAAAAGAGAGAGAAGGGGACATGCAAGGGCCGTGCAGGAAACACACTCAGTTTTGCAGAATCAGTCACCCCTCCCACACACCGGCTGTTCTGGTGCTATAAGCAGACTCCCAGCAAGCCTGGAAGTGCCAGGAAAAGGCTAAAAATGGCTGCTAAATTACTATTAAGCACACCAAGAAAAGATCTGACTCAAGGAAATACCTTATTGGACTTTTCCCCAAAAGAGAAAAGAAAATGCATTTTCCAAAGCAAACCACAAAATACGGAGTAGCTAAGAGCATAGTGCGTTACCCCAAAAAGACAAAACCCAGGAATTCCAGTTTTTAAATTGCTGAAATAAATACCGCCTATATGGAGAGAGTCCTAATTGTCACTTAGCGATGACGTCCTAAAGGAGTCTTGAACGTGGTACTTAGGGAAAGTCATAGACTCTTTCTTTCTGCCCACTCTTAGATGAGAGGTTTTCTCCACAAAAATGTTATGATCAGATCTAACCCCGGGCACAGTCCTTAAACTGGGCCAAATAACCCCACTGGGGGCAAGAGGTAGTAACAATCTTCCTTGCTTTGAGAGGGGCATCGGAAGCCGCTCCTGCCTCTGCGCTGTGCCTCAGCATGCCTTTCTCCCACATAGTGAATGGCTGCCATAGGTCTGTCTCCAGAGGACATTTCATGTCCATAAGAAGGTAGTGTCGGCCGGGCTCAGTGGCTCAGTCTGTAATCCCAGCACTTTGGGAGGCAGGGGAGTGGATTACCTGAGCCTGCGGGTTCGAGACCTGCCTGGGCAACTTGGTGAGACCTCATCTCTACAATAAATCAAAAATTAGCCAGGTATGGCAGCGCGCACCTGTAGTTCCAGCTACTTGGAAAGTTGAGGCGGAAGGATCGCCGGAGCCCGGCAGGTCGAGGCTGCAGTGGCCAGGAGCGGCCACTGCACTCCAGTCTAGGTGATAGAG
This sequence comes from Carlito syrichta, assembly GCF_000164805.1. NCBI lineage: Eukaryota > Metazoa > Chordata > Mammalia > Primates > Tarsiidae > Carlito > Carlito syrichta. The sequence goes on from NW_007259427.1 coordinate 112,779, forward strand.
TGAGACTCCAACTCAAAAAAAAAAGAGGGTAGTGTCCATATGGGCTCCAGAGGGGGTTCTGACATTCGTTTCTAACTCTTCATTCTTAAGGGCCATGACCAATGGCAAGGGAAGGCCCCTCTAATGACTGGGTCTGGAGCTTCTTCTCTCAGTTACCCCACGGAGCATTTCTTCCTCAGATCTGGTCTTACTCCTGGCTTAAGAGGGACCAGAGAGAGCACTCAGTCTTCATTGGTTATAACCAAATGGCTGGTTACAGAACACTAAAGCACCTATCTCTCTAATGTGATCACTCCACATCCACCAGCTTTCTTGTAGTTAGTATCTTTCTGCAGAATCAGCACATTGCTGAGTAGGAAAGACAGATGAAACCCCTCTGAGCATAAATTCTCACTTTTGGTTTGGCAGGCAGGTGAAAATAAATCCTCTGTTGTGCAGAACCCTCCTGGGCACACCATTATATACATAGTGTGATTATTTTATTGGTAGATGTAGACAAGACCACAAAGAGCTACGTATGCCTTACCAAGGTGTTTGAACTTTCCCTGTAGGCAATGAGAAGCTATCAGGTGCTCACTGGTGAGTAACAGTGAGTTAACACTATGTAAACAAAGACAGCACCATCAATAGTACATATAAAATAAGGAGAAACTGGTAGAAAGACCAGAAAGGAGACAGTAATCTTCTATTTTAAGTTTATTTTATTATAATTCAGAAGTTTTTTCAAGCAAGGAATTGCTTTTCAAGATCAATTTCGGGGTCTCAAAACACACACTTTCACCTTGGAGGTAGTAATTTTGGGTAGCAGTAAGTTTGCTGGCACAGAGAATGAGCCAAGAGAATGCTCTGGACTCGACCAGCATAAGAAATCAGACCCAACTTTTTTATAGGAACTGGCCATAGGCCTGGGTCATTTCCAAGGTGAGGATAGCTCTTCACCTGTGTCTAATTCTCTAATCCAGGTCATCCCCAAGGCAATTATTGGACTAAACTGTCCTTTAGATTAATAAAACACTAAGCTCCCCTTGTAAATATAAATGTAATCATCATGTCAGTGTTTGGTGTATTGGTCACATGGTGGTCCCCAGAGTCCAATGACTGAGTAGAGTATTTATTCCATTTCCATCTACCCCCAAAGGACGCCCACTTCTTCTTTAGTCACTTCTAACCTCTGGACTCTCCATATCCCTAGAGACATGATTCAATAGGTCAGTTCCCAGCTGGACTACTCCCATGACATCAACAATGGTCACCACAAATATGGGGCATATAGAAATTGACCACAGGAGAAGGATTAATTGGCAACATTACTAATCATGAGAAATGTTCCATTGGGAAGAAGGTGAAAGCCTAGGAAGTTAAAGGCCATATAACAGAGAGGGAAATGTACTCATTTTAGTACCAGAAAGAATGGATTTCAATCCTAACCCTGTGGGTCCATGGGCAATTCGCCTTACTTCTTTGAGTCTGTTTTCTCATCTATAAAATTAGAATAGAAGCCTGTGCCTTGTAGAATTGAGTGAAGATTACAGATGATACATGTGAAGCACCTAACATAGAGTTTGGTACCCAGGAGGTGTGGTGGCCATTAGAGCTGCTCCCATGTATTCTAGTTCTCTTTTCCTTCCAGTCACATGATACAATTGTACTTTTCAGCTCCATTTGAAGTAGGTCTTGGCCATGAGACTTCTTTTGGCCAATGAAGCTTAAAGAACCAGTGAGAAGTTCACCACACAGCCTTTCCTCTACTATGATGATCATGGAAGCATCATCTTTCATGAAACCAGGGTCACTGTGTGACCATGATTAGCAGAAGGCTCCAACAGTCTCTCGCAGGATACTATAGCAAGAGCAAGAAAATACTGTATTAAGTCACTGAGATATTGTATCAAGTCACTGAGTGAGGTGGCTCATGCCTGAGATTTAGGGGTATTTTTGTTACTGCTGCATAACCTAGTCTACCCTGACTAAGAGAATAAGCACCCAATGAATTCTAGCTAATGTGAATTCTGTTTTTGTTATTTCAAAATGCCTTCTTTGAAAAGAAGATGGAAATGCCTGAGAAGTCAAAGATTCTGACTAAACTGATCACAGAACTGATCTCAAGGTATTTTGCTATCAAAGACCTTGATATGTTAGTTATTTAGATGTAAAAGGAGAAAAAAATAAATAATCCCAGTTCCTGGATCTAAACTATGCCTCCATGAATTAAGGATTTAAAAGGTCACATTGAGCCAAGTAGGATAAATACACAAAAGAGTCTCTGCAGATTAAAAGCTCCAGAGCACTGGACCCCGGCCAGAATGATCATAATCCAAGAATCGAGGTCAACAGCCCTGGAAAATAACTCTTAAGTATTTCCAGCATTTAAAACTCCTCAATGGACCAGAAAACATCTGTTTCCTAATCTAGTGGAAAAAAAGCCTCACTACTAAATAGTAGTCAACACCCTAAGCATGAAATTCATTGCCATTTTCCTGGACAAAAACAAACATGCACATTAATCCTCCCTTGGTTGTTATCTGTGGATGCCACCAGCTACAGATGCCACCACAGAAAGGGGGGCATTTTAGATGTAAAATTCTCTTTAGATGTAAAACTTTCTCCCCAGTTTTACATCTAAAGAGAGAGCAAAACACTTTGATTTTCTTGAAATTGCCACCAAAAAAGGCCAATATGAGCTCCAAAGCACTGGCATCCCCTTCTTTACAGACATTTGATGAAAAAAAAGGAATACTGAATAAATGTAATCATGTTTCTTTGCCATTGACCTAGCACAAGATAAAGAGCATGAGCTCCAAAGCCAGACACATGCAAGTTCAAATCCTGTCTTGACCACTTACTAGCTGTGTGATCTTAGGTGCATTACCTTCTCTGAGACTCAGTTTACTCATATTTAGAATAAAAGTAACAACATCAGCTCTCACTAGTGAGGGTCTATCATATGCCAGGCATAAGAACTTTGGTATACATTAAATCTCTAAATAAGCCATATAGGAAGACTTATACAGATCTTACAGAGGAGAAAAATGAGGCTCTCCACTGACAGAACGGAAAGCCAAGATGTGAGCTCAAGTCTCTCTGACCCTTAAGCCTGAACTCTGATTCTTGAGGACACTGATTCCATAGGCCTACCTCTGGGGAAATAGAAATCACACTAGCATGTAGGGTGAAACCCCAGTACCGTCCCACACCCAAAGTCAACCGACATGCACCCATGTTAGTTTCCTTCTTCTCATTTTCCCTCTTCTCCCCATGTCATTCTATCCCCTTCATCTTTCCAGTTTTCTTCTTAATGGTGTATCTGGAATATTCCTTCTACACTTAAAATTTTCAGTAGCCTGGCCAGGTGTGGTGGCTCATGCCTCTAATCCCAACACTTTGGGAGGCCAAAGTGGGAGGATTGCTTGAGCCCAGGAGTTTGAGACCAGCCTAGGCAACATAGCAAGATCTCGTCTCTACAAAAAAAATAAAAATAAAAAAAATAGCTGGTGTGGTAGCACATGTCCCAGCTATTGATGTGGTGGACTACAGTCCCAGCTATTCAGGAGGATGAGGTGGAAAGATTGCCTGAACCCAGGAGGTTGAGGCTAAAGTGAGCTGTGATCATGCCACTGTACTCCAGCCTAAGTGACAGAACAAGACCCAAACTCAAAAAAAAAAAAAAAAAACAAAACTTCAGTAGCCTTAAAAAGAATTCTGGGACATGTCTTGATGTTCCTACTAAATTTCCCATTAATCTATGAAGATTTGGATATCAACATAAAAATACATGTGTGTGTATATATATATATGTGTATATCCCAAAAAGTAGCAGAAAATATTAACAGTGGTTATTACTGGATGGTAGAATCCTAGATGATTAGTATTATCTGTAAGTTTTTTGTGCTGGCCAAATGAGAGTGTATTTCTTTGACAAGTGGGAAAAACTAAATGTTTTTCAAATCCAAGGAAGGAGACCACTGAGTTACTTTTCATCTTTTTTCAACACTTGCATTTATTGTTTCCAGAATAAATAAGAGTAGTTCAGTCACTAAAATTATATTTCTTTTATTTATTTATTTATTTTGCTTACTTAAAATGTTCAAAGACTGCAATTAGTGCACAAAAAAGAAGTCTAGCCTAAGAGATTGAATTACCATTTGACCCAGCAATCCCACTACTAGGGATCTACCCAAAGGAAAATAAACCAGTATATTAAAAAGATACCTGTACTCGTATGTTCAATGCAACACTATTCACAACAGCAAAATCACAGAACGAACCTAAGCGCCCACCAACGATTGATTAAATAAAGAAAAGGTGGTATATATGCATCATAGACTACTACACAGCCATAACAAAGAATAAAATCATGTTCTTTGCAGCAACATGGATAGAGCTGAAGATCACTGTTCTAAGTGAAATGGCTCAAACAGAAAACCAAACTCCACATGTTCTCACTTATTTTATCTTATCCCCTTTACCAGCTAAATAGCCACAAAGATGGAAATAATAGACACTGGGGACACCAATAAGGGGGGAGGTGGGGAGGGAGGTGAGGGTTCAGAAATTACCTATTGGGGACAGTACTCACTACTGGGAGAACGGGCCACCTGAGACCCAATCCCCACCACTACACAATATGTCCATGTAACCAACATGCATGTGTACCTGAGTCTAAAATCAAAATGGAAAAAAAAGAAAGAAAGAAATCGACTCTGTACTTACGAGTTGATTAACTTGACATTCCTTCAACATTGTGAACAAGCAATGTAACCACAGTGGACCCAAGAAGATAAGCCTTTACTCCAGGGTGAGGTAGAGAGACCCGCAAGCACAGTCATCGGGTCGGCTCATGTGGAACAGCGGGGTTAGACCTGGGTCAGGGAGCCAGGCTCTTCCAGGCTCCTCCTGACCAGCCACCCACCTGTTCTGCATGCCCTTACTCAAAGGGACCATTTTTACACATAAAACCAAGCTTGGGCCTGGCTTGGCTCCCACATCACTAGTGAAGCGGCTGGTGGTTATCTCAGACAGCCAGGGCTGCCCAGATTGCCTTAGAAAATTCAAGCCAGGAGTAAGCAAATTCTCCTCTTCTTCAAATCTTCCCAGGCACAACAGAAAGCACGTGGGCTATCTTTGGAGTTTCCTCAAAAAACCATGTGTCCTTTGGCTCTGCGTAAGTGAAGTTATTTTTCCCCGTCCTGCGGCAGAGCCAATACAGCCATAGAAAGCTATGTGTTTAAATCACATTGACCCAAAATGATCCCCTACCAAGCTACCAACACCAGGTTCTGGAAGCTCTGTGTCCTAGCTTTACCAGGGACCTGAAAAGTAACAACAGGCTAAAATCTTACTTCTGTTTTTGCTGTAAAATGTTGAATAGCGTGTGCCTATAGTTCTGGCTACTTGGAAGGATCACCTGAGCCCAGCAGGGCGAGGCTGCGGTGGCTGGGAGCGTGCCACTGCACTCCAGTCTGGGTGACAGAGTGAGACCCCAACTCAAAAAAAAAAAGATACTGTTGAGGCTGCCATTGACTCTCTCGCCTATTTTCTTGTACAGCCCAAGACAGAACTAAGACCTAGAAATCTTTGACTTTCACAGGAACTGATTTTTTCCCCCTCTCACGGCTACATTGCATTTTTTTTCCAGGTGACTTCCAGGAAGTTCAAAGCCAAATGAATGGTCCACCTGCAACAACGACGCCAAGTCACATAGCCTGATTAATTGCATTCAGCTTTCCCCCATAATCGTGACATTTCGGTTTATACTTACCCATATTCTTCCTTTGTACTATTTCTTTTTCAGTTTTTTTGTTTGTTTTTTTTTTCGAGTTGGAGTCTCACTCTGTCGCCCAGACTGGAGTGCAGTGGCCGCTCCCAGCCACCACAGCCTCGACCTGCTGGGCTCTGGCGATCCTTCCGCCTCAGCCTTCCGAGTAGCCGGAATTACAGGCGCGCGCTCCCACACCCGGCTGATTTTTGATTTATAGTAGAGATGAGGTCTCCCCAAGTTGCCCAGGCGGGTCTCGAACCCGCGGGCTCAGGCAATCCACTCACCTCAGCCTCCCAAAGGCGCGGGATTACAGGCTGAGCCACCGAGCCCGGCTTGTACTATTTCTTAGTATGTTATTCTCCAACCGCCTGTTAGCCAACTCAAATCCCATATAAAATACATTAGACATAAATTCACAAGACACTGCTGCTGACACCAGCCGTGTCAGAGAGATGCCATCCGGATGAGACGATCCCAAGGGCACCGGATGGGGCCTCTCGTTTCCCCACCACAATCTAGTCTCAGCTGCATGACAGTTCACATTTTAAATTTGTTCATTTAACAAAACTGGTTTCTCCTAGTCTTGAGTGAGAAAAGAAGTAGACTTTGGAAGGATCCTTCATTATTTATCCTTGGAAAGAAGCTTATTGCGGTCCTGTCTAATCCAACATAGCTAAGCACAGGTGTGGATTTAGGAAAAGACACGATATGAGAAAGGACAATTGAGTTTGATGAAAGACTTAAGGAATGTTTGAGGATTAGGAATATTTGCCCCTTGAGGAACTGCTTTTCTGAGGCAAGCAAGCTCCTAAGTGGAAAGGTTACTTGGTGCAAGAGAAAGAGCAAGAACAGATTAGGACTCATTCTACCTGCTTCACCATTTGGAATTAGCATCCAAATCCAAGCCCAAAAGTCTGTCATGAAGGGCTTGATGTTTATAATAACCAGCACTTCGCAGCATCTCGGAGTTCACAAGGAGCTCTCTACAGATAGTATCTCATTTAATCCTCAAAGTGACCCTGGATGTTTCTATTACTCTCCTTATTCCACCAACATGAGACCAGTCACTCAGAGAGGTTAGTAACGTGTCCAAGGGTACATACAAGTAGCAGAAGGGAGATAAAAAACACAGGTCCCTTCCACCAGAAAACAGCCCACAGGGTCAACCTGAGCCATAACCACATGGCGGGTGTGGAGCACACCCTTGAGAAAGTGCAGCTGGGCTGCCCCTGGCCTCCGATTCACCTGAGAGATCAAGGGTGCGAGATCGGATTCCACTCATCCTCCCACAAGAGCTCAGTGGCCTTCACACCACACCTACTGCCTTTTGGTAACTCCAACAACAGATCTCTGAGCAAAACTAGAACTAACCAACACTCGAAAATAAAAACCTCTGTCTGCCACCACCGCCGATGTCCACACCCTAGAAAACTCCTGCCAAGTAGGAAAGTCTTTTTCTTGTGCTTTACACCAATTGTTCTTCCTTTACTCTGCATATATGAAAGTGTTTCTGGGGCATTTGAGCATGGGGTGCTAAATTTACTGGATTCCAAATGTTCTAATTTATTTATAATCTTATCTACGTGAGATGGGAAAAAAACACAACTCTGCACGGTGAATCGCTCCTTGCGTACTGCCAACCTCCAAGCCCTCTTCACAGACGGCACATCACAGTTTCTAACGCACTGTGTTTGAGGAGCTCCAGAAACACGAGCAGGACAGCGGCCCTCTTGTCTAGTGTGAGCCCTGGTGATGGAGGGGGCTGTGAGCCAAGGTTCACACCCAGACCCAGCAAGCGCCTCAGCCAACCAAAGATGAATCCAAACCTCAAGTGGGTGCAATGGGCAATCAGATCTTCAGATGGAGACAGGCTGGGTGAAGACCACCCACAGGCCCAAGGAGCTATGATGGCTCTGGTGAGCTCCACCATGGAGTCAGCAAAGGGACCTAATAGTATCAGCAGGGCCCTGGGTTGCAGATGAGAGCCGGGACCTCAGGAAGTCAAGGGTCAGCCTAGAGCAGGCAGACAACCCTGGGAAGGGGGGGCACATGTCAACATTGAGAGTGGAGACCAGAGGGGGAACGAAGGTCACAAAAGTCAGCCCTCCTGAGCCACAGGGCAGGATATGACTGAAATCCTGGACTGAAAGATAGAAGCCGGGGTGTCAAATCCTAATGCCACCATGCTGTGACTGAGTAACCCCAAACAAAATATTTGTCCTCATTGTCTTTGTCTTTGTCTCAAGTGTCTCAATGCAAAAAATAAAAATAAAAAATAGGAATGAGAGACCTACTTCACAGGATTGCTGTGAGCATTATGTGAGATAATATTTGTAAAAATGCCAATGCATGATCTAGCACATAATAGGTGCTCAGTAAATGTGTTCTCTTGTCTTAAGACTCTACAAGAAGTTGCAAATTCTCTGTGCCCCAAGCTAGATACAATCTGCAGATGGGAGTTTGATTCTTTTCTTTGTTAGTTTGAATGCCTATGGGTTGGTTCTTGAGTGTGTATAGGAGTCCAATTTCAGTGTTACTTCCCCTCCTGCCTTCACACCTTTCTAATCTTCATATAGGTATTCCTAAATACACTTCTCTAAGAAACTTTTATATCACATGCCCAAAAATAATAGCTGATGAGAGACCTACCAACCCCTGCCACTCTCCCCACCACTCCCTATTGTCTTACCCCTGACCCTATGTGCACATTTATGCAATCTGCCTAGCCCTGCAGGCATCTGCGATTTGTGACCCCTGCTCTTAAAATGGAGAAACAGCGCAAGCTGCTGACAGAGACTCAGACAAGGAGAGGTGAAGAGCACACAGAGCCCAGCCTAACCCTATCACAATCAGCCATGACTCCACAACGACCACCTACCTACTGCTGAGGATGACTTGGCAGCAGAGCCAAACCCAGCAGAGCAGTTCTAAGTCCTCAGCTGACACAAAGCAAATGGTAACCTTGGCAGGGTGGGGAGGGGAAAAGGAAGTGCATCGGCAGCCTTGGAGGTGGCCAAACAGGTTGCAAGTCAGCACCAGCTCAGTTTCCTAAGCCCCACTGTCTCAGATGAGACAAGTAACCAAGGAAATTAAGATCTGTGGGCCCCTCTCCATTCCCCTCCCTACGACCACAGAGAGAAAAAAAAATGCTTGAAAGCACATCTCACACTCAAGCCTCCAATTTACCTTGGCCAAAATGATGTAAGCTATCCAAATCTTGAAAGCTGCTCCACAAATTCCCATTGATCTTGATGAGCAGTGACCAACAGCTTCCTCCTCGAATTCCCCTCAGCTGTGTTGGGACAGTTGGAAGAAGTCAAGGCAGAGCGCAAGCCAACAGCAACCCTCGTTTCAAATTCCCCAGCCTCCTTCCGCTTGTGGCCTTGCTCACTCACTGTGATGCAGCCAAACGGGCCTTGGGGTCTTTTTGGCACAAAACGTGCTGTTTTTGAGAGTGTATGTCTTGCTGACCCACTGCAGACAGCAGAGAGATCGGGAGGGAAACATTCCTGCCTTCATTGAGGGGATGTCTTAGAGGGTCTCACTGGATGCACTCAAAAGCTAGGAATGACATTCTAAATATTTAACCACAAAGGATGGGGAAACAGCCAACTCAGAATGATTGCCCTCCCAGTCAGGACTCCAGTGTGCCACACCAACACCAAGGAATGTTATTATCCACATTTGTAAAACCTATCACAGAACTAGTGAACAGCTCTATAAGTTTCCATGCAGTCTGCTGAGAGGCCTGGCCATCGCCTCCAAGAAGACAGAATGAGGCCATGAACAGCTGTAAAACGTCTTTTAAAAGAGGGACATCTGTTCCGATTCCCGGATCCCAGAAGTTTCCTGGTTGAACTCTGAGGTCATGGTTTTATTGTATTTACGCAAAGAGCCCTATTTTCACTGGAATCATAATGCTGTTGAATTGGAGGACAGGCCTTCGGAAATCATAGCAAGGTTCCCTGCAGGCTGGAGACAGAGCTGGGTCCAGAACCCTCGTCTCTGGTTCCCACTCTGGGAATCTTCCAGTCATAGGGGCCTCCCTGCTTAAGCCCTTCTGACCTCTGTGGCACTGTACCTTGTTTGCCATGCTCAGATTTGTCAGAGGTGAAAACAGGCCTCTGAGCTCTAGACTCACTTTTGTTGATTGGAAATTAAAACCAAGTGATAGATTTCAGAAGCCTTCTGTGAAGATTCAGGAATTAGAAGCTGGACGGGAGTGGGTAAGGAAGAGCAGGAGTGGCACACTGAGACTAGGAACCAACTATATTTCCCAAATGATCGGACCAAGGCCCTGCATCCTCTAGAGAAATACTGTCATTGTGGGCTGCTTGTTTAAGAGTGTATTGAAGCACTTGACTGTGCATTTCATGCCTCAGTAATTTTTTTTTTAAAGGCAAAGCCATAATATGTTTATTCTTCACATTGAATACCCCTCTAAAAAACCCGAGTTGAAATTTAAAGATATTTACAGAAGTACCCATAAAGAAAAATAACTAAGCCTATCCCAACCCAGTTGACAGGGTTTTATTTAAGCTTAAGCAAGCAGATTACATAGCAAAGTCTGAAATGCCTGCCCCACCTCCAGAAATGCAGGCGTACATGCACGTGTGCGCACATACACACACACACACACACACACACACACACACACACACACACACACACACACACGTGCAGACCCAGTTTCCCAGACACAGTCAGCTGCATGCCCACAGCCTCCTTCCTGGATATATTGTGACAGCCACTAAGCTAATGAGATCCCAACTGTCACCCTCAGTTTTTACATCTGCTTTTAGTGTTTTCTTTCCAAGACTGTCGCCCAAAAGGCAGTTAAGGGCAGAATGCACAGTACCAGCCTTCTTCCTCCTCCTCTTCGAAATAGCAGAGTCCCCACGTGGCAGCCAGGAACAAAGACTCTCAGCTCCCTGGAAAAGGAGGGATCTTCAGGGATGTGGCAGAGCTGGAGTCTAGGTGCCACAGGCGCCAGGGATTTATCAGCTAACGCAGAGGCTGCCTGCCTGCCTATCCCGGGCAGGAGAAAACAAAACTGTCAAGAAACTGCCTCCCTAGAAAAAGATCACGTCGCAAATCAAGTGCCAGAACAGCAACAGGGACATCTGAATGCCTGCGCTGGAGAAACGATTCGAAGTCGGAGCAATATGGAAAAGACACTATTTCAAGTCGGAGGAGGGGTGTGATCTGTCCAAACGGATAAGATGTAGAAAGAGAAGCTTTAATGAGTGTCCAACTTAATCTGAACCCAGAGGTGAAGCATGTTACGTCCAGAAGCTCTGAGGCATAAGCAATCCACTGCAAAATTATGTTCAGCCCGAGCCATGAGCAAGGCCTCCCAAAGGATAAGCCATTTGCTTTCATGACAAAAGCAAAATACACCTTATTTTTCTAAACAAAGTCTGTGGAATTTTTCATTAAGAGTTTTAAATCCTGGAGGAAAACATGCCTCTTCAGGGTAAATGCCAAGGCAGGGAATTAAGCAAGGTTAGACTATATTTTCCATAATACGCGTGTATTTATTAGAAGGGGCAGTTTTTTAACTTCTGTTAAGAGCAATAATTGAAATGTGCAACTGCCCCCTAAACACATACACAAGCACACAAACAAACACATCATCGCGAATGTACTGATTACTCACTCCTGTTGGTCTTAAAGGGGAAACGATTACTATTACCTACCCAGGTGATTGCAAAGCACCTGGCAAAACAGTCACAGTACAGTTTAGGCTGTGGCCAAATAGCCTGAGCGCGTGTCTGAGAGAGATGCGGTCATGGAACTTTCACAAAATACTCATGGTTGGCTTCACACAGGGTGTGACATCAGGTTGAAGGTATAACCACACAAGAAGGCGACATGGGAGCTGGCAGGGAAGCGGTAAAAAAGAGCATCACCCTCTCCGGTCCCCCAAAAATGAGCTGTCCAGAGGACCAGTTCCACCAAAGGGCATTCAAATCAGTTCCGGACCCCGTCCTGCTCCTCACTTTGACAAATAAAAAATGCTTATATATTATGAGTAACCGTTCATCATCTAGAAATTAATAATAATATTGTGGCTCATAATTATTTAATGGTTAATAATTGACATCTGTAAGTTATTGATAACTATCAAGGATCCCCAGTGGATTCTTGGTGGTTTGGGAGTTTAAGGGGAGGAAATAATTCTATTTCCTTTTAAGACTCCAAGTCCCAGAATTTGATTCATTGTAACAAGATATCAACAGAGAGACTGGCGTGCTATCAGCACTTGCCCCCTTTCTCTGGGCTCTTAGAACTTTCCAGAAGCCATGCTGTCAGGGGAGCAAACAACTGTAGCCTTCCTTCAACAGTTCTCTTCAAACTGACTCGACCTTTGATGCGATAGACTCTCCGTATGTGCACACACCATCAATAACCTCCCATGTGACATGGGAGCTGTCAAAAAGCTGGAAAGAAATCCATACTCAGAGTCAGCTGGCCCACTTTCAAACTCCACTAGTCTATGCTCAGTAGCTAAATTATTCATCCCCTTATTGACTAATTCTTGCGATGCACTGAAACCATGAATGTATACTTTCCATATTTCCTGAAGGTCAATTTGATTATTTGTGAAGAGACTCTTTCTTTTCTCTTCCTAATTTATTTTCTTTTTCTCTAAAAACTTCTTAGCATCAGAGCTACTTGGATATTTTGACCTGAGCTTGGGAAAGAATTATCATCCAAAATTTTATTCACCTTAAATGTCAGATCTTAAATTTGAGTTCTCAAAATTAAGTTTGTCAAAATAGCTGCAACACTCATTCAGAAAACTAATTTGACACAGAGTAATATATACATTTGTTTCATTCGTTTATAAGGTTCCCAAGTGCAAGAATATGCCTGATCTTTATTATATCACCTCAAAAACATACTAACAGATTTTTGAAATCAGAAAAAAAATCTAATGTAGAAATTTAAGAATAATCTCTAGCAAATATCTGTCTGGGGCTGGGAAAACACCTCTTATCAACAGGGTGCCTGAATGAAACGTAATTGTACACCTAACCCTTAACTGTACCCCACAAAACCATAATAAAAAATACTGATTAATTATTAAAAAAAAAAAAACTCTAGCTCTCTACTGCCTAATAGGTAGCCACTACCCCTACATGATTACCAGCCACTTGAAATGTCACTAGAGAAACTGAGACACTAAATATTTCATTTATTTAATTTTTATTAATTTTAATTTTAAATTTGATGCCCAGTTCAGTTACTGGAAAATCGTTAAATATATGTGGAACAACTTGGCCATGTGACTCTATCTGCTGTAAATTTTATAAAATCTAAATACAGATCGTGTTTCTAATGAAAATCTAGCATCCTACTGAAGATGTAAAATACACATAGAATTAAAAAGACAGAGCAGAGAAAAAGAATATAAAATCTCATTAATAATTGTTAAACATTGGTCATATATTAAAGTAAAATTTTTTTATGTTGGGTTAAGTAAAATATATTGTTCAAATTAATAACCCATCCATTTCTTTTTTTATTTTTAATGGAACTACAAGAAAATTTTAAATTATATAGTGGCTCATGTTATAATTTTACTGAACAGCACTAGCTATATATGGTGGGGTAACTAGCAACAATAGCACATTATTCATTTTTTATCACTATATATTAGCACATCTTTTGTAGCTATTATAGGATAATCATATTTATTATTTTCCCACACTCCTTTCATCCTACCTCTAAAGATTAAACAAATATGAGAATGGCTGATGGCTAGTCTAAGAAACAAAGATGATTTATTCTGCCACAGACAGTGGGCCGTAGTAAATGCCAGTCGCTCCCACACAACCAAGCCCCTGGGCTGGGCACAGACACATGAAAAACAGCAATAGCATTGCTCAGTAGAATCAAGTTACACACACATTATCCATCTTAACCAAACATATAGGATTTACAAAGGGGGCCACTGAGTGTAACATATGAAGACAACATCTCAGTCTTACTGAAAATGAAAAGGTCATCTGCAAGCTATATGTTCTGGAGCACAGCTAGCAACTGAATTTTATTATAGACCCAATCACCTCTCTGCATTTCATTTTTATTTCCAGTTATTGAGAAAATTCCTGAGGTTCTTTTTTGTTGTTGTTGCCCATCTGAAAGACATTGTCAGTCATGTTCTTTTCTTTACCTGGGGTCCCATTACACGAGATGGTGCATCGAACATCACACTACCCATCAGCCATCATCTCAGAGGCTTGCAGGGCTCTTAAACCTGTTTATTCATTTTTACAAACATTTTTTAAGGCTCATCCTCTGCCAGCCTTTGTTTTAGGTACTGGTGTGATCAACAGAGAGCAAGGAAAATAAAGGAACAATGATTCCCTTATTGTTTCTGCATCTTTGATTTCACAGAAGTCTGACTATAATTTCCTGAAAATAAATTAGTACTACATACTAACTTTTTAATTATGCAATGTTTACATGCAAGAAGATATCTTTAAAATTCAGTGAAATATACAAGAAGATACAAAGAAAAATGTAATGAATAATCATGTACCCATCCCTCCTAAATTCCAAATTCTATTTCCCCTGACTGTTGACCCCCCTGAATTAACGTTTGTCATGTCTGTGTATTTCTTTGCGTTTTCACTAAATATTCACTATTGCTAAGCAACATGTCAATATGTGACTTAACATATTTTAAAACTGTACATACATTATTTTGGCTTTTTTTTTCTTTTTTTGTGAGTTGAAGTCTCACTCCGTCACCCAGGCTGGAGTGCAGTGGCCGCTCCCGGTCACTGCAGCCTCGACCTACTGGGCTCCGGCAACCCTTCTGCCTCAGCCTTCCAAGTAGCTGGAACTACAGGTGCGCGCTACCACACCCGGCTATTTTTTTGATTTATTGTAGAGATGAGGTCTCGCCAAGTTGCCCAGGCGGGTCTCGAATCTGTGGGCTCAGGCAATCCACTCACCTCAGCCTCCCAAAGTGTGGGATTACAGGCTGAGCCACCGAACCCAGCTCATTGTTTTGTTTTAAATGGACATTTTTAAAAACTTACCTAACGTTGAGATAAGCAAATATATCTACCTGTATCAGAAACCTTAGCAGTTTACCAAGTGTACAGATTAAAAATTTATTTTTCTTTTTACTCACCACTCAAGTCACATATAAATGCGTATAACTTTAAACATTACAAATGATTATATACATGCATATACACAACATACAGAGTTCACAGCAAGATTAATAAAAGGAGTACAGTGGGTTCCATAATTATTGCAAACACTGAATGGGGAAATGGAAAATCACTTGCATACGTGCTTTTTTCCTTCTAAAATAAACTTTAAATTAGAATTCTTGAATGCCACAAAATATAAAAAAGGTTTGCCTCATCCTGTCCTCACCTCCAAGCCACCCAGTAACCCTCCCATAGAAAACCCTTCTTGTGTCTATATCCAGAAATATTCTACACATAGACCAGCAACAATGTGTATCATCTCCCCCCTATTTTTAACACCAACGGTAGCAACTTGCTAAGTTCATTTGATAGTATGGAGCTGCCCACACTCTTTCTAAGAGCCACATCCATTGTACAGGTGTGCCATGCTTGATTTAGTCTCCCTCCCACTGACAGAGAGGTAATTTTAAATACTGTGAAGCGAACAGTGCTGCTATGAATACCCCTATATGCATGTCACAGTGTTCAAGAATATCCACAACACAAATTCCTAGAAACAGAAATGTTGAGTCGAGAGAGAGAGAGAGAGAGAGAGAAACTATTTTGATGGACATTACAAAGGTGTCCTCCATAGAGGTTATACTATTCAGCTCCCACCAGACATGTATCAGGCCATCTTTGTTCCTACTGCTTTGCCAACATTTTGTACTGTGTGTTATGTTCATCAGACTAAGTGGTAAATGGTATCTCATGGAGGTTTGAATTTATGAATCTGTTTTAAAAGCTCAACAAATCTTCCATTTTAAAAGTATGAATAAGCCCAATTTAAAAACAATACAAGTTAAGAAATAGAAGCCTAACAAATAAAACCCTCTGAGTTTGTTAAGAGGAAGTTCCTCTAAAAGTCAAGGCATGGCATTGTCCTATAAGAGGGTTTATAAGGTTCATTATAAGCAATAAAGACAAATATCTACTTATAATATTATCCAGCCTCTTATAATAAACTAATTCAAAATGTTGACACACATATAAGCTTTATGAAAACTCAAGATAGGTTCTCTTATATAGAGAGAACCACCCAGCGGCGGTCTAAAATTCAACTACCCAGAAATATCAATACTATACATGAGAGTCTTATTTACACTGTGTGGTTTTCCTGGACTTAACTAGTCAAAAAGAAGGAGGAAGGACAAATTAAGGGTAAAGAGAGTGTTCTCTGATTATCATAATACTGTAAGGAAGGGATTGGCAATAGTGGGAAACTGCCAGTGAGGGGGGAGTACACCTCCTCAACAAGGGCACCTACATAATGAACATTTGTATACATATATCTAACCCTGAATTGTACCCCACACTGTTAAAATAAAAAATTTTTTTAAAAGAGAGTGGTTCTCTTCCCAAGGTCACAGACATCCTCACTGACCCCGTGATTGTCCCAGCCTTCAGATCAATAGTGGTCTTAGTGCTAGGTCACCTAGGTTCTGAATCAGGACTTGACTATTGGCTTGCTCAGTGAACCCAGTCAAGCTGCATGACCTCTATGGCCTTCAGATTCTTGTCTGTTAAGTGAAAAAGTTGAAACAGATTTTTCTTTAAGGTCCCTCTCTGTTGAAAGCTGCCACTGACTCTCTTGATGAAGGGATAATGAGTGGCTTTTCCAAGAGTAAAGATGTGCAGAGGTTGCACTCACCTTCATGCTACCATGCATTCTTTGTACACATGGCTAGAACTTGGGGGTCAATAACCATGGAAACCAAAGAATTGAGATGTCTATGCACCTTGAATAAAGATATCATAATCCTAGGATCTAACCAAGGAGCCCATTGACACGAATATCTGTTCTATCACACACCATTACTGAGAGGGATGGGAAAATACATTCTGAAACTCGGTATCCATAAGCTCAGTGAGCATTAAACTCAATGGGACAAGGAATTCACTCAGTTCAAGACCCTTGCAATGGTGCTGGTTATTTCTTCCGTGTACACACACCTGTCATAAAGCCAAAGAGACAGACTCCAAAAATGAGCTTCCACATCATCAGCTACAAAGCCTGTGATGGATGATTGGTCCTGAGGAAGTCCAGCAAGGGTGTATCCATGGAAATAAAAAGTACAAAGATTCAGAAAACAAGATCGCATCTAAGAACTCAAAAATCCAGCAATATGGTTGAGTTACCAGAAAGCGCCCAAAGTCAAGCTATAAGCGCATAATAGTCATCTTTATCAGAAATTCCATCGGCCAAAAATCAGATGCTAAATGAAACAAGGAACTTGGTGCAGAAAAAAAAAAATCTAAAGAAATGAAACAGAAGAGAAGATAGCCAGCTGACCAAGCAGTTTTCACTTATGAATTAATTATTCATTTGCTTAGTAAATGTTTGTTATTCTGGACTTTTTGTCACACTCGGCTACCTTTCTGCCACCTGCCATCAAGTTATTTAACTGTTCATTAGCTGGCCCCATCCGACACAAGAAAAGTGAGAAAAGTTAAAACTCCTAGAAGTTGATCTTACTCATGTAAGTAGCAACAGTGAAAGGTTGTATAACATCACACAAGAGGCAAGGAGAAGAAAAATAGAAATTGAGTTTTGTGGAGAATTGACAGCTTCCATTTATTCACCATTCAAGAGCCTACATGGCTGTTAACCCCACCCACACTCCCCAAAGCTCTGGCCACATGCCAGACTTTGATGTCCACCAATGAGCTCAGCCTGCCTGCTTGTTCGACTCCTGACTTCCTAACCCCAGGCCTCCCGAACCCTGATCCCCCACCTGGAGCAGGTGTCCACAAGCAGACACATCTGGTGCCCCAATTCACATGCTCTCTGCCTCACCCTTAATTTCAGCCATGTCTCAGCGGACCGTTGCATGCAAGCTTCAGCTCACTTCAAGCTCACAGCGTCATGCATGTGCCCTGAAACCTCACTTCTGCCCAGGGTCTTCCCCAAGACCATAGAGGCTGCTAAGAGATGCCTAGGACCGTGTACACACAGTTCAAAAGGGCAAGAGAACTAACACTCCCAGAGCTCACGCAGTCGGGGAGAGAAGCCAATGTCAAATGTTGTCCCTACCTCCTGTCCTCAGGGCTGACAATTCTGAAGCCTCCTCAGAAGACCTCAGCAGAGTTGAACTGCCGTGGCCCACAGCAGTGACCTCAACAATGCATCTGTCTTAATCTGCTCAGGCTGCCCTAACAAAATACCACAGACTGCGGGGCTTAAACTCAGGAATTTACTGACTCACAGTTATGGAAACCAGGAGTTCAAGATCAAGGTGCCGACAGGACTGGTGACTAGCCAAGTCTCCCCTTGGCTTGCAGACAACTGAGACAACTGCCTTCTCACTATGTCTTGCATAGTCTTTCCTCAGCCCACAGGTGGAGGAGAAAAAATAAGTTCTCTAGTGTCTCTCTCTCTCTCTTTTTTTTTTTTTTTTTTTTTTGAGTCAGAGTCTCACTCTGTCACCCAGGATGGAATGCAGTGGCATGCTCATGGCCACTGCAGCCTCCACCTGCTGGGCTCAGGGAATCCTTCCACCTCAGCCTTCCAAGTAGCTGGAACTACAGGCATGTGCCATGATGCCCGGTTAATTTTTCTTGATTTTTTGTACAGATGAGGTCTCACCAAGTTGCTGAGGCATGTGGGCTTAGGGAATCCTCTCACCTCAGCCTCCCAAAATGCTAGGATTATAGGCGTGAGCCACCACACCCGACCTTTTTATGTCAGAATCTCACTCTGTCACCAAGGCTGGAATGTAGTGGCACCATCACGGCTTACTGCAGCCTCGAACTCCTGGGTCAAAGGGATTCACCCTCCTCAGCCTCCCAAGTAGCTGAGATTACAGGCTCATGCCACCATGCCTGGCTAAATTTTTGTTTTGTTTTGTTTTTTGGAGAAGCAAGATCTCACTGCCTGCCCACGCCATAAGAGATAAGACAGACAAGTGGGACCTCCTCAAACTGACAACCTTCTGCAAAGCCAAAGAAACTATCAAGAGGGTAGGGAGACAGCCCATAGACTGGGAAAAAATATTTGCCAACTGTATATCTGACAAAGGTCTAACATCTAGGCTCTACAAGTAACTCAAACATGCTGAAAAGAAAAAACAAACAGCCCCATTACAAAGTGGGCAAAAGATACGAATAGATAGTTCTCAAAAGAAGACATAGGAGCAGCCAACAGATACATGAAAAATGTTCAGCCTCACTAGTCATCAAAGAAATGCAAATTAAAACTACACTGAGACATCACCTAACTCCAGTCAGGATGGTCATCATCAATAACTCAAAAAACAACAGGTGCTGGACAAGATGTGGAGGAAAGGGAACACTTCTACACTGTTGGTGGGAGTGTAAATTAGTGCAACCTCTGTGGAAAACAACTTGGCGATTCCTAAAAGATCTAAAAATCAACCTCCCGTATGACCCCGCAATCCCCCTGCTGGGAATATACCCGGAGGAACTCAAATCACTCTATGAAAAAGATACCTGCACACACATGTTTACTGCAGCATTATTCACAATAGCAAAAACATGGAACCAACCATGCTGCCCATTGCAAGAGGACTGAATTAAAAAAAAATGTGGTACATATACACGATGGAATATTACACAGCCATAAAGGAGGACAAAATTATGGACTTCACAGCAACTTGGATGGACTTAGCGTCTATAATACTGAGTGATCTTTAATAGAAACAAAGAACTGAGTATCATATGTTCTCACTCATAAGCAGAGTTTGGACAATTACCATAATACTATAAGAAAGGGATTGACAGTAGTAGGAAACTGCCAGGGAAGAGGGAGCAGGACTGACAGTAGTGGGAAACTGCTAGGAGAGGAAGGAGCACATCTCCTCAACAAGGACACCTCCACAATGAACATTTTTACACCTAACCCTGAATTGTATCCAAATTAAAAATTAAAAAAAAAAAAAAGAAACACACACACACACACACACACACACGCACACAGAAACAATGTCTCACTATGTTGCCCAGGCTGGTCTCAGACTCCTGGGCTCAAGCATCCTCCCCGCTCAGCCACCAAAAGTGCTGAGATTATAGGTATGAGCCACCACACGTGGCATAGTATCTCTTCTTATAAGGATGTGAATTTCATCAGAGCAAGGCACTACCCTTACGTCCTCATTTAAGTTTAATTATTTCTTTAGAGGTCCCATCTTCAAATACAGCCACACTGTGAAGTTAGGGCTTCAACATATGAATTTGGGAGGAACGAAAACATTCAATCTAAAATAGCATCCTTATATTGATCCTACTCCTTCCCTGCCTCAGTCTCCCCACTCCCTCAACTCTGTTTTCCTGGGATCAGTTCTCAAATAAATCACCTACAGTAAGACTTTTTCTCGAGCTCTGCTTTCAGGACCCCAGTAAGATGGCATGTCTCTTAACACTGCACTTTGATCCCACCCAGATGTTCCCTGCCAATCTAGTATTAATCTGCCTCCCCTTAGGGGCAAACCTCATCAACAAGGGTATCTGCATAATGAATATTTGTATACTTAACCCTGAATTGTATATCTTTAAAATTAATTTTTTTTTTTTTTAAATCTCCCTCCCAGCTGTCCTCAGATGCCTCTCAATTAGCCCACCCCATCACCTGGGATTTAAGTCAGCCATTAAGTGATTCAACAAATAAATTTACTGGATTCCTATTACAAGCCAGGATCCTAGAGCAAAATGATTATGGGTCTCAAGCAATTAATATATGTGTGTGTGACAGAAGCCAAGGGGAACGAGATCCCCTTGTGTCTTGTGTCCAGTGCCACCAAGTTTCACTTAAAAATTGGACCTTTCATTTTCGCCTTATTCTAACTTAATTTTCTTTTAGAATAATGTAAAAATTTGCATTGTGCCAAAGTCAAATACGTGGGGCACCCTCCAATAAAACATAATGATCTTTTGGAGGACAGGCCCCTTGTAGAACAGGCTTCCCCAGCTAGGCAAGTGTTCCACAAACCCATCAGCATCAGTGTGCCCGCTAGCGTTGTTGTGAGAGGCTGGGTTCAGCTTCAGTGAATTCCATTTTTGGAGATTATTTCAACACACTTGCCCATTTCAAGATGGGTGACTTTCAAGAGCACCTGCCCACACCGTACCGAGTGTTCAGCAGTTTTTGACCAAAAATGGCATGTTCCCCCATCCCACCACCCATTCACCCGATGTCACCCCGAGTGACTTTTTTTGTTTCCCCAAAAGAAATAAGTCCTCAAAGGGAAACATTTTGCTGATGTGGAAGAGGTGAAACAAAAAACGGCAGAAAAACTAAAAGGCATCAAAATCAATGAGTTCAAAAACTATTCCGAGCAGTGGAAAAAAGTATCTCAATAGGTGTATTGCATCAAGCAGAGAGTACTTTGAAGGTGACTGAAGTTTACACATGTAGAATAAATACACAATTTTTCATAAATAAATTCTGGGGTTTTGAGGGTTCCCCCTTGTATACCCAAAGGGTACATTCAGAAACAACTCAACACCATCCCTTCCACAAATTTTCCCCTTCCCCTCTTGGGTAGCTGTTTATTAGTTTTTTGTTTATCCTTTCACCTAAAAAATAAAGATAATTTTAAACATAAACAAGGTACACAAAGTCTCCCAATTTGTGAACATTAGCAACTAATTTAAATTTATTCGTACTACACAGAGCATGCAATCATCTTAGATCTTCTAGTTTGAAATGTCTGTACCAATTGCTAGGGAGATAGCAGGAAATGAACACAGCCCCTGAGCTCTAGGAGTCCAGAAGAGGGAACAGCCAAGGTGAGCAGCAAATACCACCCAGGGTGACAAGAGCACGGATGGAGTGTCATGGGAGAAACAAAATGTCCTCATCCTTGTCCCTGGAACTCATGTATGGGCACAGGAGAATGAAGGTTGTAGCTGGAATTAAGATTGTTAATCAGCTGGCCTTAAGATTAGCATGGTTGCCCAGGTGGGCCCAATGTAATCACAGCGTCCTCAGATGAGGAAGATGGTGGCAGAGGAGTTCAGAGGCAGAGAGATATTTGAAGATGCTGGCCTTATGCATGGAGGAAGTAGCCGGGCTCAGTGGCTCAGCCTATAATCCCACGCCTTGGGAGGCTGAGGTGAGTGGATTGCCTGAGCCTGTGGGTTCGAGACCCGCCTGGGCAACTTGGCGAGACCTCATCTCTACAATAAATCAAAAAATTAGCTGGGTGTGGTAGCACACACCTGTAATTCCAGCTACTCGGAAGGCTGAGGTGGAAGGATCGCTGGAGCCCAGTAGGTCGAGGCTGCGGTGGCCGGGAGCGGCCACTGCACTCCAGTCTGGGTGACAGAGTGAGACTCCAACTCAAAAAAAGAAAAAACATGGAGGAAGGAGCCACAAGCCAAGGAATGCAGGTGACCGCTAGAAGGTGGAAAAGGCAAGAAGACAGACTCTTCCCTAGAGGCTCCAGAAGGAACACAGCCCTACTGACACTATGATTTCAAAGGCCCTAGGGTACCTATTCGGGGAATTTCAAGGCATTTAAAGATGGCAAGATTATAGATTTCACTAACAAGTGTTATCCCCAAAATAATAATAGTCTCTCAGTAACATGTAGTTCAAATACAAGGTCATGTTTGTTTGGGGTTGGCCATGGAAATATCCTAATCTTGTTAGATTTCATGAGAAAGATATAAAAATGGCACCATCACATTCTGGAAATTCTCTGACATCAAAGAGAATTAATTAAAGCAATTAAGAAGACCAGACTGGGGACTCAGAAGCCAGTTAGGGAGCATCTTGCTCAAAAGGATTTTTCTATCTTGTTCAAGAAGTTGTCAACCTTAAACACTGAAATATTCAAGATTCCTTGTTGGTGACAAACAATAAGGTGGCTTCTCCACACCTCAAAAAATAATAATAACCTGGCATTTTGCTCTTGCCAAGGAAATTCATTCCAGCCTAGAAAGAAAATGTTCTGGACCCACCGTTATGGGAGACTCATTCAAAATCAGTCAGTACAAGTTTATTCACAAAGCAGCTCACGTCTGGTGGCACACTTACCTGCCACCTGCCCAAAGAGAAATTGAGCCCTTGCCCATTAATGACCAAGGTTCCATCTGAATTTTTACCCTCTGCCAGGCAGAAGGGGAGAACATATCATCCGATGTGTAGACACCTCTCCCTGGCCACCATGTCTCATGATAATTTATTCAGCCACTTCTTCCTCCTCCTCCTAGTCCTGCTGCATCCCTCCCTGTTTCAGCATTCCTGAGCATCTTCTCCGACCCCTGGCATATATAAGTGCTCAATTCTCAGTGCACACACCCCATGCACAAATGATCATTATTCACTGGCAACAAAGGCCATCAAACTTTCTTCCCACATGACACTTGCCAGGAGTAGCCAGCCACCACGCTTTGAACTTCAGATTGGACCATTCCCATTGTTATTGCTGGCAGTCATCCTCATGAATTTTTCAACAGCTTCTTTATCTGGGCTGGCAAAGAGTGGCATGCTCTGATTAGAGGCTGCAGAGCCCTGATCAAACAGGACTCATCCCCCATTGCTTTCTGTATTCTCTATGGGCCAGGCAGCTGTGCAGATATGAGCTCAAATTCTCAGTCATAGCCGCTGGTTCTGGAACCAGAGATATCTCCCAAGTGGGGCCAGCTGAGTTCTGGCTCTTTCTATGTCCCATTGGATGGTGGAGGATGGTAAAGGTCACCATTACCACTTTTTGCTCTAAGATCTACTCCCCTCACTTTCCCAAGAAATCAGGCATCACAATGTTCAGCATTTCTCGGGAAGAAAGACTCAGAAAGTTGGCATGAGCTCCCCAAACATGCCAGCGTCTGAGCAAAATCCACGATCTGTGTCAGAGAGGCAGCCTAATGACCTTCTGGTGCTCTTTTTGGTGGACACTCTGTTTCTGCAACATGAGTCTTTGTTACCTTTGAGGAAACCTCTCCCACTTGGACATTTGGACTGATCAAGATTAATGAAGTTCCTTAGAGATGGAACCAATGGTTCCCAGGGAGTATTTTAAGCTAAATTGACCTTTCATTTTTTTATATTGCACACATTATCCATTCCATCTCACTAACAACTTGCAAGGCTCATAGGGCATGACAGAGAGGAACCACGTTTTACAGATGAGGAAATTGTCCTGTGCCCAAGACACACAGCAAGTCCATGACAGCTGTGTCCCGACTCCTGTCCCAGTGCTCTTCCCAAAACTCCAGTTCCCCCTTCCCTTCTTCCTCCATGCTTCCTTCTCCTCCAGCACAGGTGCCACACAAACCCTCCTCCAAAATAAAGAAAAACACCAGGCCTTTTTGCTTGATTTTCCTTTGTTTTTCACTTTTCCTGCATTCTGCAGATTTTACATTCTCTGTGTGCCTGAATTTCTTGGAGAGAAGAAATCTGCACATAAGTCACAGAAATAAAACTGGCATAAAGATAACATAGGACCTAACAACGGGACCTGTGTACAAGCTATACCCTGCCGACTAGCTATCTTGACTGAACTGAAATTTTACCTCTCAGCTTTAAAGTCAGTAGATGGTGGGGAAGGAAGTACTAGCAACCATTATCTTTTTTCCATCTAATCTATTAGAGCACTGTTCCACTCACTCTTTTAAATTTTTTTTAATTTGGAAAAGTCTTAGTCACGAGCTGTAAACTGACCAGCAACGGAATTTCCAACTAGGCTCTTTAGATGAATCATGAAGGGTCTGTAAGGACCCATCTACTTCGATTGTTCTGGAACTTTCTACAAGAAACAGTTACTACTTGGAATTCCCTCATCCTTCTCTCATATCCACCAACAGTCTTGATTCCTGCAGCCACTGGGTTCATCAGTACCCCATAATATGAGAACCATGAATATCCAGTCCAAGGGACAACAGAAAGGAAAAAAATAAGAGAAGACAAGAATTGCTATCATGACTCCAGCTCTTTGTGGCCTTCCCTATCATTACTGAGGGATCCCTGAAGGAAGCAGAGCTCCTTCCTGTCTAGGAAATTACCCCCATGACCAGGAGAAGCAAGTTTGGTTTTTCTGCATTTTCTTTCTTTAAGAATTTGCTTCTGGGTTTGGGGCAAATACCTTAAAAAGACACTGTGCTCTTCCTGGCAACAAAGAATGCTTATCAGAATGGGAAGACTTATATTTCAAATTTCCACCCCAAACAAAAAGGCTAGAAAAATGAGTTCTACAATCCTGCTGAGCCCAAAGTCCTGGACCTCAGTTGCACCTTTCTTTGCTCCACATTCCTGAGAAAGGACTCTCAGTCTGCACATTGGGGAAAATAGCAAATTTCAACGCCATGTGCTGAGTATTTACCTGACAGATGCTGGCTTCCACCAAGCTACTCTCGGAGAGCCAACCTCTCTAGGTATCCTAGAAAAGGCTGTGAAGAAAATGTATACCAGCTGGTGTGAGCAAAGAATGAGAGCTTGAAACACCACCTGGAGGTGTATCATTCCAAAACAGGCCGCTGCCACACTGAACTTCAACTGTGGTTCCCTGTGAACAATTTAGAATAGAGCAATTCTAACATCTCTTGACATACGCAGGTGTGTGTATGTACAGTTCGTATACAAGAGCTTAACTACAAAATGCCCAGTTGCTCAGTAAGTAAGGCAGAGATGGTGAGTGTTTGGGAGAATGTTTAAAATATAAGAATCTGGACCACCCAAAAAGATGCTGGTACTGCTAGAAAAACATGAGGGGCTGGAAAAATCACATTCCAACTGCTGACGGGCAAGGTTCCAGCAAGGCTCCAATAGCAACTGGTACCCAGACCTAGGTCTGTCAGAGGAACTGTAAGACTTGCCTCTTAAACAGCAGACTCTTCAACAACCAAAGGAATCTCAGACTTGTTAACCCTTTAGGAAACCATAAAACTATTTGCCATGCAGATAACACAAATCAAGCATTCGTGATTGAAAATGCTTGATTCGTGATATCTCTTACAAACTGTGGAGAAAATGACAGGTGTTAACCAAAAGAAAATACATTGCCTGGCTTTTTTTAAGAAATTATATCTAGATTTTGACCTCACCAGAAGCCCAGGAGTTGAGATCCTGTTGATTGTGCTTAGTCAGGCAACAAGCTACCTTCAGAACCATTATTACAACAGGGATTTGGAGAAATGTTACGTTGAGAAAAGATAATAAGACAGAGAGCTCTGACTTGGTTTTTTCAAAGACCATTTAGTGGAACTAAAAGGCTCCTCTAAGCTACCCATCAGAAGCTCTCCAAAACAGACTCCCCTAAATTTCACACCTTCTTCTAATTTGTTTCCGTAAAAATAATGCAGAACATCACATGGCAGTCCAGGACATGCATCATGTTAAATAAAAGTGTACCTGAATCAATTACACTTGGACTGAGTGACACACCTTTGAAAACTGCACAAGCAAGTCTTCTTGTGCCTTGCCAAGACAGATTGGATTTGTGGTACCATGATATGCTAGTGCCTTAGCATACTGCCATCTTGTCTTTTGTCTTTGCAAGCTCAAGAGCTCCAAGACAAGCTTGCTGCAGTTTGAATACTGCTTTGTTTATTCAAAGAAATTCTGCCACCACCAAAATCTTGTTTCCTGATTTCTGTCACAGTAAACAGTTTGATGACTTTCTAAAGGTTTAATAAACATGAAATGCTTTCAAACATTCAAGCGTCTGCTGAACATTAAGATGTAAGTTTTGCTGTTTCTCTGTTAGAAACATCACACAGAGATTGGTCGTGCTTAGGTCTCATTCCCAGCTACCCTTAGGAAAAATCTAAAAAATTCAGTGGGAATACAGATACCAGCCAAAAAACACCTATTTTTGAGTTCATTGTCAGTAATACATCTTGTTAGACACTAAGCTAAAATGACACTGCACAGAGCTAAGCCCACTTGGTTAAATATAGTTTTGCAGTCGTTTCTATAAGAAATTAAAGTATAGGTTTTGTAAATATTTTCTATAATAAATTGAAAGTCAGATTCAAGGTCAGAAGCCTGCCCTCCCTTACAAACTTGATCTCTGTAAGAAATTAGATTTGACTTAAGTCATTTCTATTTATATGTCTTTTCCAAGAATATGTCTTTTCCACCTGCCAAAACCATAACAACCACCTAAAGCTGCATTCTCAAATTACATAAAATGAATCCTTGCTATATGGAGAGAAATAACCAAAGCACAAATTTCAGGTGGTCAGATTTCAGAGTCAAATGATTCTGGAAGCACGTGGCCACATAGAGCAGTACAGGGAGGTAAACAGAGTTGGACAAAACTTCAAGTTCTGAAAAGTTTCATTACTTCTCTTTATTAGCCAAGAGGAATTATCTGGGTTCAGGGCCGAGACATGTCAAGTCCCACTAGACTCAGTTCCCAGCTTTATCATTAGCTACACAAATCCCTACTGTCCCAAATTTCTCAGAAAATTTGAACTTTGGTAAATTGCTCTTCCACCCTTCCCAAAAGCAGAATTAGTAAACTTGTCTGTGGAAACTTGTGGGCAATTAACAGAAAGGAAAAACAGCAATTTGTCACCATAGACCTTTGCCCCACCTATGGGAAAAGAGGAGAACTTGGCTCCCCAGGCAACATGGGACTTGGCAAGAGACAGAGGAGAGAGACAAGACAGGGAAGCTCCTCTATGGGGCCAACCCCATAACTCAGCGAAACAGGCCGATAGTGGCTTCCATTTCCATCCTGAAGCCCTGACAGTATGTTGACCAAATGAGTATATCCAAACACTCTAGTCAGATACAAGGCATCAGCACCAGAACTGCCCAGAGCTGAGAGGCAACCACCACCACAAGCTAGCTCAGGCATGCTGACCCAATATGTTCTGCAAATGCACAACCACACAGCAAAGCATTCAAAGACAAGATACAGATGTCATCAGGGATGAGGAATTACACTGGCCGGAGACAATCCATCAACAAGCAAATAAAGCCACCTAAGTCAAAGATAAAGGCAAACAAAAATTGAATCTCTACCCCCATGGGTGGTAAGTAGCGTTCACTGCTAAGGGTCTACTACTATTTGAGTCGCTCTAACAGAGCTCATCTATGCCTGAATCAGTCCAGCAGGGATTCACACAAAACCTCCCCCTGGTAAAGCCATTTCTAAGAAAGTCAGATGCTTCACTGACAGTCATCAGATGGTATATCTACAGGTCAAGGAACTTAAGGATTTCACATTTGCCATGGAGAATTTGGATTTCCGCAGGTCAAAAAATCAAAGGAAAACAAGAGAGCACAAGGACAGTAGGGAAATGCCCTGCAAGAAAAAGGTGTCATATCTTATTCATGAAGCTATCATTCACTTGTGGAGGAGAAACTTAAAACCAAACAATTGCACCTTTCCAAAGTTGGCGATAAAATTGCACAAGCCACCTCATAGAAAACATGGAATTAAATAAGAGCAACATTCTTTTTCAGAAAAAGAGAGAGAGAGAGATGGGGAGAGAGAACATTAATTGGAGGAAAGAGAGATGATTGAATTCAAAGCTGAGATGGGAATTAGAAACCAGCTGTGGTCAGGTAAAGGCTCCCATGGTCGTACATAATTAAAACTCATGCAGCTGGTAGCTCCTTACCAATGGAAGTCTCCGAAAACTAAAAGGTGGGGTGGGAAGGAAGCCTGCAGGAGCAATTGCTGGTTCTCTAGTTCTCAAACTCGGATGCACATTTGAATCCCCTGGAGCTTTATAAGAGGAGAGATTCCCAGGCCAGGGACCCCTGGGCATAGGACCCAGGCATTTACTTTTTATAGTACAGCTGGTCCCGAGTATTGAAACCATTAAATCTGGCTGAGAGGAACTATGAGTTCATAATCATTCCCAATTTCCCAGGAGAAACTGATGCAGCCGTTTTCTTTAAAATGAGAGGTTCTACCACCCAGGGAACATGCAAGCCCCACAGCTCCGGACCCCGTTGCTTCAAAGCTCCATTTGTCATTTTTCTCTCCACCAGAGCATACCTAGAGGAGCCCAGAGAAGCTCTGGATCCCACCCACTGCACTTACTGAACCCAATCCTCTCGTTAGAGAGGGAGTGATGAGATTGATCCAGGTTCCAGTCCTGGCCCTGCCATGTCCTGAGATGGCATGAGACAGAGAAGAGAGACAGGACAGGGAGAGTGAGGCAAGATCCCTCACTCATCTGAGTCTCAGTTTCCTCAGATCTACCTCTGAGGGTTGTTCTGAGATTTAAGAGAGAAAACATGTAAGTCTCCCTGCACAGTGACAGCATAGGTCAGAGGCATCATAAACATTTATTTATGCATTCGTTCTCTGCGCTGCTACCAGAGAGTGGATTTGTATGTTCAGCCTCAAAACCCCCCTTTCCTTGTGATGGTTCTCCAAGTCTGCTGCACACCAGTGTGTGCCAAACCCCGAGGGAGAGGCTGACTTTTGATGTCCCAGGAGGGTCCCAATCAGAAAGTTTGGATTTATGAATAGAACACACAGGATATGATACAATGACTTCTGAGGCCCAAGATCTAGATCGCGCCTGGCACATTGCAGATGAATAATAAATGAATGTTTGCAAGCTGAATTACTCAAAGGAGACTTGGGGATAACCTGTGAATTTCATTTTAGGGTGATTCTCTCTTTCCTTCACATGCAGTAAAAGTGACTGAAAGATATAATCTTACACAAGCTGGAGCATTTTCTCCCATCTGTTTAGTTTCTAAGTCTTTAAAATGAATTGTTACTCACAGAACACAGAAGTGAACAGCAGTAAGGAGCAATTCACTGATCCTACCTAAACGCAGGAGGTAAACTGCTCACACCTAACTCTACTCTGTAATGTTCCAATTTTAGGGGGGAAAGGCGGCATCCTTCTGCCTCGTGACAGGTGAGAGGAAATTGAGAAGAAAAGATGAACTCACAAGCACTCCCTCAGTATGGTACGCTGAGAATAGACTCGACAGCACAGAGAACTGTCCTGGTCTTCTGCTTGGCTGACCAAACAGCGCAAGCCCTCAAAAGGTGAAGCAGAAAAAAAGAAACTGAAACACTCTGGGCAACTCAGAAATTCCTAGACCTATCAGAGAGTCTCAAAACTCATCAGGCAACTGGAAAAACAGGTAATGATGTGCACAGCTCGGCTTCATTTTCCTCATGCCAATAACCAGCCTTACGCAATGATCCTCAGGAGCTGACCCTTTAGCCCTTTTTTTTGAGCCTGGTCTCACTCTGTCGCCCAGGATGGAGTGCAGTGGCATGATCAAGACAATCATAGCTCACCGCAGCCTCAACTTCTTGGGCTCAGGCGATCTTTCCACCTCAGTCTCCCAGTAACTGGGACTACAGGCGCACACCACAATCCCCAGCTAATTTTTTTTTTGTAGAGACAATATATCACTGTGTTTGCCAAGCTCATCTAGAACTCCTGGGCTCAAGCAATCCACCCACCTCGGTCTCCCAAAGAGCTGGGATTACAGGTGTGAGCCACTGCACCCAGCCCCCCTCTAGCCATTCTGAACTATCGTCACAAGGAAAGGCCGTGAGAGAGCCAGTGGCAAATCAGTGAGGGGCGGGTGGAATTCCAGCTCAGAGAAACTGAATCCTGGAGGGCGAGGCTGAATGGACGAATCCAAGAGGGTCTACGTGGCTCATCGCAAAGGAAGAAAAGGTGTCAGTGGGCACTTGAACTTGTCTTCTCCTTGTTCAAAGCTTCTTTCCTGACCACAATGAACTAGATGGCCTCTGGAAAGACCTGGAAGGTTTATTTTACCAACAGAAATATTTCTATGTGTTTAAGTAGTGAAGTATGAAGCCTCTGTGATAAAACTGCTATTTTATGGACTGAACCCAAAACTCTCGCCAGGGAGCTAGCAATGGCGCTCTACCCTGGAGCTGGAGTTGATCTGGGATCTGGTTCTGGGCCTGTTATCTCCCAACCCTGTAACTTTGGACAGGTGTCCTAACTCTTCTGAGCTTCACTTCCTTAGATCCACCTCAGAAGGCTATTTTGAGGCTCAAATGTGAGACTACATACAAATCACCTTGCATAGTGACAGCACAGAGCAGGGGCCTCATCGATGTTCGTTTCCTCATTGATTTAAGGGTCTGTGCTGCTCTCAGAGAGACAGCAGGAGGAACTACATTTCCTAGCCTGGTTTCCCCCAAGAACTTGACACCCAGGTGGTCATCAGTAAGTGTAACACAAAAATAGCGTTTCATGGCCAAATAAGTACAGGGAAAGCTGCAGTCAGTGATGTTAAACTAGTTTGTTCACTCATCTAACTTTTAGAGCCAAAAATATGCTCATATATCCATTATGATCTTCAGAGACAACTTGGGACAGAAAACACAATAGGCAGCGTTTCTCCAACTTCATTCTGCAAGGAACTCCCTGTATGACACACACATTAAACCCGTCCCAAAGAGTTCAGAAAATGTTCATCAGGAACAAAGGTCAGTATATATGGGAGAGAGTGCTCACCCTGTCTCCCTGTAGGATATGACATGTCCTGACTGGTGTCCACCCAGGCACCATCATGATGAAGGCGACATTCTGGAGCCAGAAGTGATGACTATGCTACCAGGAAAGGAGAACTCCACCCAAATGAACACCACACCAGCCTATCCCCGGCCCATCTCAGGAAGGGCCCAGTGCAGTATCCATGAAGTGCTTTTTTATTTCAGGAGGACATATCTCTGATTTTATAATGCATAATGTCAACAGAAAAAAAATAGATTCTCCTTACTGAAAAAATTGTTTTTTGTGTGAATGGATCCATTTCGTGAAGAGTGGAAACTTATGGCATAAGAGGTGACCGTCACAGATGAAAAAGAAGAAAGGATTTGAGGTTATTTCAAAATTTTTCTTTTGAAATATTTCTGTTGATATTTCTATGTTGGACTGCCTCAAATGCACATAGTTTATATTTGCATAAAATCCCAGGAGTCTTTCTTCGTAACCAATCAGTCATCAGTGTTCTTTCAAAAGCATTCTCCCAGTTCCCTCTTCATTTCCCTTTCCTTATTGCCAACCCTTGCCATACTCACTGGGTCAAAGCAAGACCTTCCAGACTCCATGCTTACAACATTTCCCCTTCCAACTCATTCTGCTTCCTGCCAGTGTAACATTTCTGAAGTAATCATTGTACTCCCCCATTCAAAGACTTTTAGTGCTTCTCCTTTGCTTATGGAATATCCAAACTCAATCCAGCAACGGTCACATGAGGCTCTCTCTCCACCATGAGACTCCAGTCTCATGTCTTCTACCACATTCTTACACTGACAGCCTCAAGTCCCTGGCCCACTCTGCTCCTTCTCAATATCCAGCCTCATGCACTCCAGTCTCCCTGACAAAGATGTCCACCCCACTCTTTGCCAACTCTAAATCCACAAGAACTCCCAATCCTGAGGGTCACTGAATCTTTCCACATGACTCCAGTCCAGTCGTCCAGCCATCTAACTTCTATAGCAGGTTCTGCACGCTCCTTTTAGCACTTTGCCTTTTGTCAATTTCTGTTGCTGTTTAATCTTTTTATTGATATTTAGGTGTTTGTGTGTCCTTGACCGTCCCCACACCTAAAATCCAAGTCTCTTAGGGATAGAAAGTACATCATATGCTTTCTTTGTAATCCCACTAACAAGAATTATAATGGTGGAATAAACAGACTAGTTATTAAGCTTGAGTAAGAAAATTCACCCCTCTGAAGGAAAGCATGCATGCCAACTTCCAGTTTCCAAAGAGGCTGGGGTTCCTTCCTCATAATTATCACAAGGAATCCAACTTGACCTCCTCCCAGTTCCAGATTCATTGCTGGCAGAGAAAGAAGCAGAAAAATAAATAAACTGGGGCAGATGTAACCAGACCAGATAAGACAGCAAGGTGATAAAATCTTGCCGCCATAAACTCTTGCTGAGATTAACACCTTCCACCTTTAAATTTCATTCCCTTTCCTAGAGATTGAGATTGAGGAGAACTTATTGTTTTGTGTTTCTGAGAAAAGAGGATAAAAACAAGGGACCGTTTTTAAACGTACACGTGTGTTTGTGTTTATATGCACACATGTTAGCCATGGATGTATACAAATATAGAAAAATAACATTAAATCTATAGATTGCCTAGGTAAAATGGACATCTTCACAATGTGGATTCTAAAAAGAACAAAATCATGAATTTCGCAGCAACCTGGATGGAACTAGGGTTTATAATAGTGAGTGATCTCTCACAGAAACAAAGATCTGAGTATTACATGTTCTCACTCATAAGTGGACCTTGAACATCTATCGTAATACTATAAGAAAAGGATTGACAGTGGCGGGATACTACGGGGGGTCAGGGAGGGGAAGGGAGGTGGGATTAACGGTAGTCAATATCTATAGGGGATGGGGAGACACCCCTTATCAACAAGGGTGCCTGAACGATGCATATTTGTATACCTAACCCTTAACTGCACCCCACAATTTTAAAATAAAGAATATGTTTAAAAATAATAATAATAATAATATGCATATTTTCATTAAATGTGAAAAAAAGAAAAATAAAAACACTTCAGAAGTAACCACCTCACACTTCAAAATTGAAAACCCTCAAAAGTACAAAGTACAGCAAAAGTATCGGCCTGATAAAGCCCCTAGAAATCATCACGGCCTTCACTTCCTTTCTGAAAGAATTACTGTTCTTTGTTACTATCTAGGAGACCAAAATAGGAATCTGAGTCTCCCTAGCTACCCTTGTCCCTATCATTTATTTAAGCCTGTTGTCGGCTAAATAAAGCTACCATTCTACATCTGATAAAGTACATAATATTTGATTCACTCATTTTCAAGCTGCCACCTCAGAAAGGTAGAAAGTCAAAGGTTCTGGGAAACAAGCCCACAGCAGGCCACGTGGCAATCAAACAGTGACTTATCTGAATTACACCTGTTTGGGGGGAAATCTGATTAATCAAAACCAGTCCCATTTACTTAAATTTCAAAGCTTAAAAAAAATACACACCACCTTCTAGCAATAATAAAAAAGCATACGTAACAACCAGATATAATTAGAAAACAAACATCTCTTTGAAGGCATCTACGAGTTACTAAGACAACCAGAATCTGAAAGGCCAAGTTCCTGGAGTAAGAAAGCATAGAAGTTACCCACTGCTCTCCCTCCACCACCACCACTGAGGCGTTCGCTGATTTGTAAGTTTCACAAGCAGGGAAGAGAGAATCAAAGCAGAAAACTGCTGCTAGAGGAGTAATAAACTGAGCAGAGCTGTCACCACTGATAAGGAGATAATAATTGGAGTTCAGGGCCCACCAAAGTGGAAGAACCTTGGTATATGCTCTGGGCTTTCAACTGGAACCCCTAAAGGGCTATACTTTCTGGGTAAGGAAGACTGATTTCGATGACTGAAATTCTAACTGCCTACCAGAAGCTCAAGAAAAAAAATCCTCTATTGAGGAATACAACATCAAGAGCCTCCATAATTTTATTATTTACAATGCCCAACATTCAGTTAAAAATTATTAGGCATACCAAGAAACAGGACCAAGAGAAAAAGAAAACAATCAATAGACATCTCATAGGTGATCCAGATATTGGGGTTATAAACTTTTAAATAATGGATTAACATATTTAACAAAATAGGTGATTAGATGAAAATTCCACCAAAGAACCAGAACACATATAAATATAAATGAATCAGATGGAAGGCCTAAAATTGAAACATGCATTGTAATAGAAAAATTAAGAATGTTGTAGATGGATTTACAGCAAAATAGACCCAAATGAAGAGAGAATTAGTGATCTGGGAAGTGATGGTTCAATAGAAAATGCCTAGAGTGGAACATGGAAAAGAAAAAAGACAAACACAAAGAAAACCAAAGCAGAGTATTTGAGTCTATGAAAGGGAATTCATATTTTGAGTACATGCTGCAGGCTTGACACAGTTTTAAAATAATTAAGGTTGATTTCATAAGACATACTTTACTAATATATTTTACAAATTCGAGGGAAAAAATTCATACCTGTATTTGAAAGAGCCTTTATTTTTAAAACATATTCACAATAATAAGAGCTTAGAGAGCACTCTATTGTGTAGAAGGCATGAAACCTAGTAAAAGAATATAATGGGCTCTGAAGTGAAAAACAACTAGGTTTACATGCTGCTATCATCTACTCTCTAGACACTTTACGAGCCTCACCTTCCTTATCTATGAAAGCAATAATACATTTCCAGGAAGTTATTGGGATAAATGAGTTGAGATACATAAATTACCTAGCAAAAATATATGGAAGAAACGAATGTCAGTTTCCTTCTCTCTCCCCACTCCCAGGACTCTCTTATTTAAATAACATCCACAAGTGTCTACAGTGTGCTGTTTATTCAACTTAGGTCACCTATGAATCAAGCAAATGTAAAATATGCCTATTTCAGATCCTATATAAAAAACATGTGCTGTATCCTTGGGCCAACAACAGTGAAGTGCATATCAGTTAAAAGAATATGTTGGAATGGACCTTGAACATCCAATGTAATACTATAAGAAAATGACTGACGGTACTGGGAAACTATGGGGGCGGGGGATGGGATTAACAGTAGCAAATATCTGTCTGGGGACGGGGAAACACCTCTTATCAACAGGGTGCCTGAATGAAGTGTAATTGTACACCTAACCCTTAACTGTACCCCACAAAACCATAATGAAAAATATTGGTTAAAAAAAAAAAAAGAATATGTTGGATTTTCCCTCATTGACTGAAAAAATGAGAATGACGCTATCAAAAATATTGGAGTGCCAGTCTGGTGAAGAAGGTGCAGAGTTTGCCCCAGGACGTGTAGGGTCTTAGATGCTAACATGTCTCCTTGTTGGAGATGTGCCTCAGTACTTAGAGATCTGAACCTAGAGCTCAGAAGAGGCAGAAGCTGAGATCAGGTGGATCAGTAAAGCCAAAGGAATGGCTGAGGCCACCACGGGAAAATGTATAGCAGGAAAAGATGGACAATATACTAAGTATAGCCCATGTTTTTGGACTAAGTCAGTAAGTTCCCATAGTCAGAGTGAGCATCAGTCTGGGTCTCGTGGGACTCACTTTGTCCCATGAGTCACAATCATGTCCTACTAACTAGATCAAGGCTCCTTATCATGTGGCTTCGTAGCCGCCTGGGCTTTTCTTTGTGGTCCTTATAATTGTATTCAGGCAATTTTTTTTTGTGAATGATGGGTCCATTGCCTTTTTTGCCTAGATTTTCTGATCCTTGAGGACAAGCACTATCTCTTTTGGTTCACAACCACATCCCCAGTACCTAACTAGTAAAACATCTTACAGGTAGTAAGTTGGTGAATAAGAGAATGAGTCAAGTCGGCTCAGCAGTCATGAACTTAGAATCCTGCTACTCAGAATATGGTTCATCAGCATCACTGTCACCTGAGTGCTTGTGAAAAATGCCAGTTCTCAGGCTCAGACCCATCTATCACAATCCACAAGTGATTTGTATGTGCGTCCATGTTTGAAAAGCACCAGCTCGGTGTAGGCACTTTTGATAACTAGGCCAAGAAGACTTCCCCTAAATGAATGAAGGGAGATGGGAGGAATTTTTTGACTCAGCAGCCTGGTTTTGACCCAAAGTATTTGTGAACTAGTTTTTCCCAAAGACAAACAGGACTGTGTAATGACTGTCTGTCTACCAGTTCCTAAATCAGAAGCTCTCACTTTGGCCGCATATTAGAGTTACCTGGAGAGTTTCGAGAAAATTCTGGTGACTAGTTCCCAGTTTCCTTCCCCAGAGATTCTAATTCAGTGAGTCTAGAGTCTGGCAGGGCAACAGGATTGGTACAGCTCCCCAGGTGACTCTGATGGGCAACTGCAGGCTGAGAACTACTTTCCCAGATAACCAGATTCTGCAATTCCTGAGACCTTCCAAAACAAGGTTCTACCACTACTGAAGAAAAGAGCTTTGTCTCATACACCAGCACCGTTTGCTTAAGCCTGGAGAGGAAAAGTCTTCTGTCCACCCCAGGACTTCCAGATGCCATCCATGACTCACTTATTAGCTTCTCAGGCCTCAGTCTTCTTTTCCTGGGCTTTCCACATCTTCTTTCAGGCTTCCTTGGTACTGCCCACACTTTCCTCACTCAATGTAGACATCCCAAACCTTAAACCTTGCTTGAACCTTTCCATAAAAGCATTCACATATCACTTGTCCTTTCCCACCATAGCTTGAGCTCTCGGTTTGAGAAAAGCCTTCAGACTCTCACTTCTCAAGAGCCCATTCTAAAAAACCAAATGTTTGCTCTGCTCTGATGTTTAGACCAATTTTCTTTGCCTGAACTACAGTTCTATTCATTTTCCCAGGACTGGTTTCCCTTCTTTCTCCTCTCTTATCCCCAAAACTACATCCTGAAGAACAAAAGCTCCTGTGTCAAAAGACTTATATTTCAGTTTAGAACTGTCCACTCCTCACATGTCTTACGAAAAGTTAAAACCATGCAGTCTGTTCTCTTTCCAGCAATAGCTCACCTAGCTACGGTGTTTCTCCCACAAGAAGGGTTCTAAGCCTGCATGTGTGCTTCCCCATATGGGCTCCCAGGGAATTGTGATGCCTTCCCCTCGGGTTGTTATGCAAAATGTGGTGAACATATGTATACTTTTCCCTTCAGAAAGCACATAATTTTCATAAAATTTCAAAAGTCCTAACACACATGAAATGATACTCAATATCACAAATCAATAGGAAAGTGCAAACCCAAAAAACACTCAGTGATATACCTACCACTTCACACTCATTAGCATGGCTATTATCAAAACAAAAACAGAACACTGTAAATGTTGGTGAGGATATGGAGAAATTGTGCATTGCTGGTAGGAATGTAAAATGGTACGGCCACTGTGGAAAACAGTATGGTAGTTCCTCAAGAATCCTAAAAATGGTATTACCATATAATTCAGCAATTCCACTTCCAGGTATATACCCAAAACAATTGAAAACAGGGACTCAAAAAGATATTTGTACAGCTCATGGTAGCATTATGCACAATAGCCAATAAGTGAGAACAACATAAATGCCCATTAACAAATGAAGCTTTTAATGTGATTTATACATATGATGAAATATCTGTTACCCTTAGAAAGGATTGCCTTCAAGCAGAGTAAGACATTTTGTCCTGAGTTTCCCAGGGTCTCTTGGGCAGAGCTGCTATATGTTACATCATAATTATGTATCTGTACTAGAAAGTGAGCCCTGGAATACAGAGACTGTGGATCCCCAGCACATGGTCTAAACAAATGGTGATCGAATAAATAACTGAATAAAAGAATGCGCAAAGTAAGATTATTAAAATTATATAAATAACTACACATCAATAAAAACACACAAACAACACAACAGAAAAACTGGGAACCAGATAGAAACAGGCACTTCACAAATATGGCCAGTAAGAAAAGAAAAGCTAATCAAACTCAGTAATGATTATGAAAATGCAAGTCAAGTGCACATTGAGATATGATTTTCAATGACTCAACAGGCTAAAATATCAGTCTGACAATACTAAGTATTAGAGGGCAGTAGATCCTCTTTTCATGCTGCTAGTAGGCATTTAAATGAGTGCAACCCTTGGGGAGATGGTGTGATATTATCTCCTAAAGTAGAGCATTTCTACTCTAGTAATTCCATTCCATTCTTAGACACGACCACAGTAAATTGTTCCTGAAGTACAACAGGAGACATGTACAGAAATGTTCACAGGCCACTTTCACCACAGTAAAGTCCTAGGAACAATCACAATGCCCATAAACAGAACAGTATATCCATAAACTGGGGTCTATTGATACAGCAGAATATTATTTCAGCAACCAAAGCAAATGAACGCAAACAGCTGCAGCAACGGGACTGATCCATAGCAATACACGGTACAGTCATCCTTCTGTATCAGTGGGTTCCATATCTGTGAATGCGCCCGAACTCAAATCAATGATACCCAAAAAGCAAAAAATAACAGTACAAGAAAAAAATAATACAAATAAAAACACAGTATAACAATTATTTACATCATACTCATATGATATGAAGTATCACAACTAGAGACGATTTCAAGTATACGCGGTTGACAATTAAGTTCACAAACTCATCCTAGAAAAAGTGCTACATACCTCATTGCTGAATATTGCTATGGTCACCTTCGAAGGGCTTCCCTTGGGAAGCTATGCACGGATGCCAATGCCTAGTCCACTCGTCAAAGCAATTTTGGAACTCTTCCCGGAATGACCATCAGAGTTGTTGTCATGAGAATGTTGAAGAGTGAGTCAGAGCAACAAACAAACATTAAATTTCATGTTAAATTGGCAAGAGTGGAAAGGAAATCAGGGACATGTTAGTCCATGAGCATGGGGATAATGCCACAAAGAAAACAGAAGTGCACAAATGGATTAAACGTTTTTCTGAAGCGAGAGAAAGTGTCACTGATAAAGAGAGGTCAGGATGGCCAGTAGCGAGTAGAATTGATGAAAACAATGCAAAAATCCATCGAATCGTGCATCAAACGTGTTGGCTGACTGTGAGAAGCATAGCACACCAAACAAACATCAGTAGAGAAACAGGAAATTCTGAACTGAAAATCTTGGCATGAGAAAAGTGTGTGCAAAAATGGTCCTGAAGGAACTCTTGTACCTCAGCACACCAGCTCACGCTGCACTGACTGTGAAGGAGTTTTTAACCAGTCAACAAATAACTGCATTGGAACACCCTCCCTACTCACTTAATCTGGTTCCCAATGACTTTTTTTTTCACTTGAAGATAGAGGAAGTATTGAAAGGAAGACATTTTGATGGCATTCAGGATATAAAGGGTAATATGACAACAGCTCTGATGGCCATTCCAGAAAAAGAGTTCCGAAATTGCTTTGATGGGTGGACTAGATGCTAGCGTCAATGCATAGCTTCCGAAGGGGAGTACTTTCAAGGTGATGGTAGTGATATTCAGCAATGAGGCATGTAGCACTTTTTCTAGGATGAGTTCTCAAACTTAATTGTCAGACCTCGTATGGACGGATGTGCATAAATTATACACAAGTATGATTCCGTTTTATATCAAGGACTTGAGCATTCTTGAATTTTGGTATCCTCCGAGATCCTGGAGTCAATCCCTCGCAGATATTGAGGGACAACTACAATGCTAAGTGAATAAAAAAGGTAAGTTCCAAAATATTACATAGAACAAGATATAACCATTCTATAAACTGAATACTTTGAAGGCTTTGCAGGAAAACAT
This sequence comes from Carlito syrichta, assembly GCF_000164805.1. Classification (NCBI taxonomy): domain Eukaryota; kingdom Metazoa; phylum Chordata; class Mammalia; order Primates; family Tarsiidae; genus Carlito; species Carlito syrichta. The sequence continues at coordinate 152,908 of NW_007259427.1, forward strand.
ATAGATGCAAGAAAGCTAAATAAAGAGAAAAGCAAAGGAATATGGAACTCAGAATCGAGGATGCTTGTCCCCCAAGTAGAAGGAAGCAGGAAGATGGGATTGGGAAGGGCACATATAGCTGAGTGTCACTTATTGTTAAGGTCCCCGCATTTGTATTGGATGTAAAGTTTATGGATGCTCATTACATTATTATAAGCAAACTAACAAACAAATAAATAAAAAGGAAGGCTCGCATGCTCCAATGATGTGAGTGTGTCATAAGCTAAGGGTTATGAGTAATCCAGTTCTGTATCCTAGAGAGATTTTCAAGAGAAACAAATACCAGAGGGGGAACATGACTTTTCTGCATAGATTGTTTAAAAAGTGCAATTCTCTTTCTAAGAGAAATTCTACTTCCAGCTTTTTAAAATGATGATTAAAGAGATTTTTAGAAGGCTATCCATATAGACAAACCAAATATTACAATAGCACCATTAAAGAAACACCAACATGGGATTGTGTAAATTTATATTTTAAAACATATGGAATGGGGAACTAATCACATTAGAAAGGAATCCCCAACACTAAAATTTCTAAATAGTTTATATAAACCAGAATTCTATGTATGAAACTTAAGTTGACCCAAAATTTCCAGGGTATTCAATTTAAGAATAATTCTATGGTATGTTCCAAAGCAATTTGCAAGAGAAGTCCCCAGTCTAATAAGGAAGAGAAATTCTGAAGGCAAATAAAATGATATCTGTTTCTTCTTCCCAGTAGTCTTCTCTGAGCTCTTCATAATGGTCACCGTGATCACCAAGAAGGGAACTGTAATGTTTCCCAAAGGTATTTTACCACAGAACTCTTTTTCCACAAAGCATCTTGAGAACCAACATCCTGCTTAACAGAACACACATACAAGGTAATGCTTGATTTTTTTAAAAAAGTAAGATCACAAGAACAATGAAGGTTAGCCAAACAACAAACTAGACATAAAACAAAGAAAACAAAAGACAGCAAATGATTTGCACCTTGCCTGGCAATCTTCTCTTATATCTCTTTGCCACATCCATGAAAACTTGGTCCTCAGCCATCGCTGCCAAGTCTTGTGCACAAGGAAGGCGTGCGTTTACAGGGAGCGCCTACTGGGTACATTTTTGGAAGTAGCACCCCATCTGTTTGAAAACTTCGAAGAATATTTATTTGCTGGATTCTCTATCAGATGATTTCGACAAAAGCTGGGAGGCATTTTACAACTGTGTGTAACTCACAAAACAAGAATGGACAAAGAGTTTTTCTCTTTTAGATACATCGATTCGTACTACAATCTGTCTGTCGGGTGGTCAACAGCATCATTAAGCACTTATTTAGAATGTCTGAGAGGGCTGGAAGGACTCTCCAAGAGTAAACAGACTCTGCGCTTGGGACCATTATATCTGTTTGTCACTGATAGCAAATATACATGGCTCATTAACAGTAGGTTCTAGTAGGTTTAGAGGATGGAACAGGCATAAAATGTGGGATCACAAGCTAGTCAATAAAATAAGAGATATACATTTTTCTAAAATTATTATGAGAGAATGTTTGTTATATACAGCACATGCCGTAGGACATTATAGATGAAATAGGAAATTTCCTGAAGCAAGATGCTGCTTTGGGTGGACTCTTGAGAGAAGGAAGATCCTGGGTTCTGTTCGAAAGGAAAGGTGACAGTAACTCAACCAGTGGAGAAGAAATAGAGGTACTCCAGTTAGATAGAAGGACACACAGGCAGGAAGGAGCTCAGATACCTCCAGCCAACCAATCTGAGTCAAAGAATCCAAGCTTGAGCCAGTAGCAGTGGCTCTTGCCTGTAATCCCAGCACTTTGGAACACCAAGACGGGAGGATTGCTTGAGCCCAGGAGTTCAAGACCAGCCTGGGTAACATAGGGAAACTTCATCTCTTAAAAAAAAAAATACAATAGAAAAAATAGCTGGGCATGGTAGCATGTACCTATAGTCCCAGCTACTAAGGAGGTCGAGGCTGTTGTGAGCTGTGATCACCGTAATCATGCCACTGCACTCCAGTGTGGGTGACAGAATGAGACCCCAACTCAAAAAACAAACAAACAAAAAAGAAGCCAGACATGAACACAGCCCACATCCCTCCCATGAAAGCCGTGTGTTTGTTTTTGTTGTTGTTTGAGTCAGGGTCTCATTCTGTAGCCCAGGCTGGAGTACAGTGGCACAGTCACAGCTTTCCACAGCCTCAACTTCCTGGGCTCAGGCGATCCGTCCACCTCAGCCTCTGAAGTAGCTGGGACTACAGGCACATGCTACCAAGCCAGCTTAATTTTTTGTTTTAATAAAGAGGCGCTCTCATTTTGTTATCCAGGCTGGTCTGGAACACCTGGGCTCAAGCAGTCTTCCTGCCTCAGTCTCTCAAAGTGCTAGGGTCATGAGATGTGTCTTCACAAGTTTAGAAGATGGCAGAGAAGGGACGGTTCTGGACCAGAAGCTACTGCAGGGGCATTCTGGCATAACAGGTAGCTCCCTAATGGCAGAAGCAGTGGCATCTGGAGTGGTTTAGTTCTGGAGGGTGGTTTTGGAGTGATTCCTGGGAGCTCAGTCCAGAAACTGTGTTTTCAATCCTGCCAGTGAGTCTCTGTGTTATCTACACCACTGAATTAAATCCTTGAGTGTTTACATGAGCTATTGTGGATTCTAATATCTGCAACTAAAGTCTTACCTGATACCGACGTAACTTATGGCCGTGTGGAAAGTGAAAATAAATGTAAAATTTAAAATCTGTTGTGTATAAAAAATGCAAGTGCATATACTGAGACTGTGTACTCCCCCTTGGTCCATGGGAAACATGTTTCAAGAAAAGCTTCTGATACTAAGGGTATGTACATATTAGACGTCCTGAGTTGCTAAAGAGAATTTATTCAATTCTTCTCACTGAAAGAGAAAATTTTGATGAAAATTTCAGAGCTTAAGGATAAATGCTTATTTCTTAAGAGAATACATTTAAAGACCAACTTAATAATCAGTGCAAATCTTTCCTCCAAAATCCTTTATCAATCTCGTTAAAGAATTTACCTAGATCAAGTGTTCATTAGGTTTCCTCACTAGTTATGGAAAGGGATCTTACAGAAGTCTGGGGCATACATCTGATCATGTTTCTAAATAATATTCCTTGCCAATATATAGAATATAACATATGAACTGGAACTTTCCCAAGTCATGAAATCCCCACAGTCAATTATGGGGAAATATGGTAAAAGACAGGGGAAGACAGATTGTAAGTTCTGTGTAGACATGGGTACTTTTAAAATGCATTGGCAATTTAAGTAAAAATCTCAAATCTACTGAAAGGGAAATGATGCTGGGTTGAGAAGCAGTATTTGCATCCTGGTAAAATCAAAGCAGTTTTTAAAAAGAAACAATATAGAGAAACACTACATCTTAAAGACATAACAGTCTAGAGGTACACATAGCCTGATAAATTTTTTAACTGCAAAATAAAGCCCACTGCTGTGGATACTAAATAAATATATGTTGATGCCTTAGCTTCTATGTGTCCTGAAGGGCTGGTGGAATTTTGTCCCAAAGGCCTCAGCCAGAGAAACAAATACTGATGACGAGCTCCATCTGGATCTTTCACTAATAAATCCTCTTAGAGACAACACCAGACCCAAGTACTCAAATCGAAATTCTACACCAGAGGGGCTGGGAAAGTTTGTACATAGACAGCAAACTTGAGCTCTGCTTATGCTATTTGCTCCCTGGTGTGTAGAATTACATGTACGTATAGTTTATGATTCTGATGTGAAAATGCCCTTCAGTAATGTGATGTGGAAAATAGCTGGTTTGTCTTCAACACAAGCATCCATCTCATTAGGCCTCACTCAGGGTAATTCGTAAATAATTTAACAGGCACATGACTAATTTTCCAGTTCCTTTTTGATCTTTAGGCGATGGGAGATCTGTAGACAGTACATTGGCCTTTGGTGCTGCATAGCACTTAATTACATTAAACAATTTCATTAAAACTGAGGAAAATAATTTAGAAATCTTTGAGCTCTTCCGGTCATTATATTCTGCAGCAGGAGACACATCGTGTCTCACATCGAAAGCTGGCTTTCCTGTCAAACCCTGTGGGTTTCCAGTACAGCCTGCTCTGATCTCCCTCTTCAGGGACAGATGGAAATGACTGTCTTGAATCACTAAGAGTTTGCCTTTGGGATTCCCAGTACCCAGACGAAATTCAGGTAAAGCAGGAAAGGACAAAGAAAGAACAGGTTAGTGTACTGTGTCATTCATACACACACAAAGGAAGACTGCTTGTCTTTAAAAAGTAGGTGAATTTAACCAAAAGAATTCAAAATGATTCTTAAACACCTTCAAAAAATGTTAAGACACAAAAGAGGTGTTTTGTTTTGTTTTGTTTTACCAGATTATAATGTATTAATGTGCATATCATATAACATGCCATATATATAGTATGATATGTCAATAATATGCAATATAATGTTAGCGTTTATGTCAATATATTCACAAATAATCTTATAGCAAAGATCTAATACTTCTTTGCACAAGCACGTATTTATGTCGATCAACAGTGAATAATATGCTATGAATACATTCACTAAATTCCACCCAGAGGCACAATTTTAAAATCCGAGATGAAAAACATACTCTGCTTACTCGTGAAGCCAAGAGGTCACCAAGGTTGACCTTCATCAAGCATGTCTCCCAAGCTTCCCACAAGACAGTTGCCCAGGACTTAACTCCCAGGTCCTCCATGTTCACCTGAAAGGTACATTTAATAAGGAGATGTACTTTCCCCAGAGATGGCTCCCAGTTTACCAGCCATTCAAATAGCCAAGCTCTTCCCCTGCCCATCCCATCAGTCTATATATTCTTCCAGGTGAGGCTAGCTGGTTCCACTGGGCCACAACTTTATTTCAAAAGAACACTTGTAACATAATGAGACTTATTCTGCGCCTTTGCATAAAAGAATATTAGTTAATGTTTCCATTTAAACATACACTTACACACATACATACACATGTTTACCCTACTAAGTGCTTTGATATCAATGACTGAATATTCAGCTCTTCACTTGAGTTTTAATGCATGAATAATTAAACTCTTGCATTCACAACAACACCTTGAATCAACATGAAGCCACTGACGGGTTAGGAACAGTTTCCTGAGAGTCACTGTAAGCATGTTTTGTCTTGGAAGACAAGGATCCTTGCAGCACTGGTTGCACAGCAAATAGCATTATTTCCTATGGAACCCCTTCCATTCATTTTGCTTGACATGCTATTTGCTTTCAGCAGAGCAAGAAAGGAAATATTAATAGTGTCACCCATGTTATCGTTACCAAGAAGTAAAATTTATGCCAGTAGTCACAATCCTGTGTGAGGAAAATACCATTAGCAATATATTATGAAAGGCCACTGAAAAGCCACTTTCCAAAGTGAAATCAGGCAGACTTGGTTAAAAGCATTTCTCATTTCTCTCCTGTTTCTAAAAACCAAGGCTTTATCACCTCCCTTCACTCCCACAAATAAAGCCTATCTCAGTGGCATAAGAGAGGGCTTTAGGCTATCTGGATTATATATCTCTCTGCTTGTAGGAAATCGAATGTTAGTATAAACCACCTTTTCCTCATCTCAGAATTCTGCTTAAAAGGCTTCTAAAGACATAGGAGGGATTTGATAACAGATCTCCAGGACACCGCTGGAGTTGGTGAACTTCAAACACTACAACAATGGTTAGGCTCTCCATGAACAGATTTAATACAAGTATTGACTGAACACTGACTATAGCCAGCCCTAGCTAGTCCCTGGGAATGCAGATGTACTAGGAGAGCCCTTATCAGCCTAGCAGGGGAGAAAGAGATTTAACCAAATATCGCACTGCAGAACATGCAACCATGAAAATGGGAACTAGCACAGAGGAGGGAACAATTAAGTACCTCAAGAAAGTGTGAAAAAAATTCCCAGGGCTGACTATATGTCAGGAGACTTTGGGAGATGAATAGGCTTGGAGTTTTGGCACAAAAGGTAGACTCAAGGAGCCAACGCCCTCAAAATAATATAAAGTTTATCAGAATGTCTTTACTCAGAACCTCGCCATGGGTTAACTGCCCATCACAGTGATATAAGGCTAGCTCAAAACAAATATTCATCAACACCAGCCTAGACTACATAGCAAGATCTCGTCTCCACAAAAAATCAAAAATTAGCTAGGCATGTGCCTATAGTCCCAGTTACCCGGGAGGCAGATGCAGGAGAATCACTTGAGCCTAGGAGTTGATCATGCCACTGCATTCCAGCCTGGGCAACAGAGTGAGACCCTGATTCAAATAAGTAAATAAATAAATTTTCATTCCATTTCCAAGCAAGAACAACAGAAACTGCATTTTTACCAATTTTTAGTTGCAACCAGTACGGAAGCACACTCCAAGCTATTAACTCTTACAGTTTTTCCTGGTTGTATCACTAGTATGTATCACATCTGAATACCTCAAAATATATTCCCTTTTGGCCTCTTTAAAAAAAAAAAAAAAAAAAGCTTAACCAGTGAGGTTTTTCTGCAATCCTATTACAATTACATAATGTATCTACAGCTAAATAATTGGCATAGATGATGAGCAAATATCTCAGTGATATGCTTCCCTTCTGCCTGAGTTCCTCAGGGAAAATATACCAGTGCACAAAAAGGAAGGACAAAAAATATAAGTATTTTGTATGAAGTCCCTTTAAAACACCTCACTGCATTTCATCCTGAACTAATTTGTGAATTCCACAGAGTTCCATTGATTGAGCTATTGTTAAATGCAAATTTAGTCATGAGTGCCACTGAAACCGGAGTGGAAATTGATCAACAAAGAAAGGAAACATCCAACTGCTTAAAACTATGGATTAGGCACACAGGATTACAAAAGATAAGTGGCCATTAAAGCCGTAAACAGAACTTCTACAATTTAGAAAAAAGGACCCCATTTTTTAAAACTCAGATGTCAGTACTTGTACTTTCCTAATATTTGAATTATTCTCCTCACTTCATTTCACACTTAAAATTCACCTTCTCCACAAAGACCTCCCTGGCTAATCACAAGTTTACGCATTCAATGGTGAGGTTTTTAAGACAAGAACTCTGTCCCATTTATCAACAAATCTCTTTCCCAGATCCCAGACCTAATATTGGACCATAAGCAACATCCCATTAAATGTTTGACTAACTAATTAAAGAGCATGAATGGAAAATGACTTTGGACTTTGTCCCTGCTGCACAATGAAGAAAACACTACAAGGAAATTGGGGAAAAGACATTAAGTAGGCTACCAGAAGCTGAGTAGATGGTCACGTCATGAGAATGTCTCCCAGTTTTTCCTCAGTTGGAGAGAGAGAGAGAGAGAGAGTGTAAAATGACAGGAAAAGAAGGAGAAAATTCTGCTCAGGTCTCCAGCCATCTCAACAATATTCTCACCTGGTCCTACAGTGACCCACAGAAAAGCCTGAAGGATACCATCTTAGCAAAGCAGAAGTAGAAGAAAAGAAAATTGTTCCACCAGGCTCGGTGGCTCAGCCTGTAATCTCGCGCCTTTGGGAGGCTGAGGTGAGTGGATTGCCTGAGCCCACGGGTTCGAGACCCTCCTGGGCACCGAGACTTCATCTCTACAATAAATCAAAAAATCAGCCGGGCGTGGTAGCATATGCCTGTAATTCCGGCCACTCGGAAGGCTGAGGCGGAAGGATCGCCGGAGCCCAGCAGGTCGAGGCTGTGGTGGCCGGGAGCGGCCACTGCACTCCAGTCTGGGCGACAGAGTGGGACTCCAACTCAAAAAAAAAAAGAAAAAAGAAAATTGTTCCAAATATGGGGCCATAGCCCCATATTTGGGGGCCACTTGAGAGATAGGCATTTAGAATAATAAACTAACATAAGCTCGTCATGAAACTCACCAAAACCACCTAAATGGTCTGGCTGCCCGCAATGATCAACAATGCCACTTCTCTTTTGTCTCATTTTATTTATTTTTGCGGCCATACTGAACGCACACTTTTTAATTATTTTTTAAATCAACCTGAAATAGCTATAGAAAAATGATTTTTAATGGCTGCTGTTAACTGCCTTTATCTTCAGGATAGATAATTCACTAAGCAAAATTTCAACCAACATGGCAACCAAATACAACAAACATAAAGAAACAAGGAGCCCATGACTTACACTCAGCCTCACGGGTCAGATATTCCCTGTCAGCCAAGTCATTGAGATTTCAAAGACAAGAGGGCAACCAGGTTTTGTTTCAATCCCAATAAATATGATGTGTGTTTCCTGCCCTAGAGAACTTCAGTTTCCTCAACTATAAAATACTCTAATGCCCAGCCCCTCTCTCATGTTCTGTTACCTTGCTTTTTATCTGTTAATTGTGCCTCCTTCCACAGTCACTACGAGAATGTCCCCATGGCTTGTTCATTCCAGAAGTAGAACAGAACAACAAATCTGTCAAAAGCACTAGACTGTTATCAAAAGAATCCATTCGATGACGGACACCCCTGGGGAAAGGTTGCAATGGAAAAACAAGCAGGCAGGCATTTTTCTAACTTCCTGCATTCTTTAATGGAATTATTTTTTAATCTGTCGAGCACAAAATAGATTTGGAGAACGTAGGAAACTTGGATACTGGAAAAACAGAATCTTTCGAGGGAAAAATGCCTTGAATAAGCTTTCTATAATTTGCAGACTGATGGGCTGATTAAACAGTTTGTGAAAGATTCAGTTTGTTAGTATCTCTTATATACACACACACACACACACACACAGACACACACACACACCCATTCCTTATCGTTGCCAGTAGCAGCCATTTAGAAAACAAGCATAACAAAGTGAAAATGTATGGAAAGTGAAATGTTTTATCTAGACAGATCCCAGAGTGGTTCCTGAGCCCATTTCTTCACGAGATGCTTCATTTTTCAAAAGTTCCACAGTCAAACGACTCTGACAAGCATCACATATATATTTCACTCTTGGATAAGAGCAATAAATATTAGCCTATTGAAGTCTGTGTAAAGTCCTGAAGTTGTTGCTGTTGTTGTTTAAGGAGTTTTGTTTATTTAACTCTGAATCCCCTGAAATGAATTTTTGTGTGCAATTCCTAGAACACTTCAGGAAACACAGTTGCACCCAATCTACATCCTTAATTACAGTATTTGAGATCAGGAACTTAAGATAAGAGAAAAATTCAGTAATTAGTTGTTCCGCTACAGGTAAGAAGGAAGGGTTGCACCCTGATCAAGAAAAGATCATAAATAAATGTGATTTGAGACAATATAAAAACGGTGCTTGCTAAGTTTTCTTACTCCTTGGGTGCTTAATATCCTCTCTCAGGGGCCTGGGGCACAGAGTATGCTGAAGAACCTCCTTCAGCAAACACTTGGACCCTGCCTAAGTAACAAATCCTCAGGAGACAGCACTTGTGGACACACCAGCCAGCAAGCCCTCTGGTTCAGCTCAGAGAAAGATGACACACGCAGAGGGGCCAGCGTGGAGCACTTCAAGCTTGTGATGAACCATCAGGAGTAACTTGTCTGGAAGAGTCTGTCACATCAGCAACTCTACAAGTTTAAGTCAACCTTTGTCCTTCTCCATAAATCTCTGCAGGGCCAGCACAATGGAAAAAGGGAAGGTTAGCCAGGAAAACCACCTTGGAGGCCTCCTGAACCGACCCCTGGTGGGAAAGGAATTATGTTACACACTGTCAGGAAGTGGTATTTTGAGCTCTTGTCTATTTAACTGGATATAGTTGCTGGAAAAGTTATCCTACTCAGCGTGTATACAGTAACATGCAATTGTAGCACCAGATTCAGTACAGCAGACAACTCTGGGAAGGGGAAAAAAGAAATGAGAAAGGACAGGCATCCACGGAGGACTTTGATGACCCTGGTCAGCAGGCTCCTTCCCAAGCCAGATGGCAGTTCACGATGTCTGTGACTGTCAACGCTTGTATGGATTTGTGAAATACATAATTTGATGTTTAATTTCAAAATGCGGGCCACATGTGGTGGCTCATGCCTGTAATTCCAGCATTTTGGGAGGCCAATCTGGGAGTTTGAGACCAACCTGAGCAATACAGCAAGACCTTGACTCCACAAAGAATTAAAAATCAGCCAGGCGTAGCAGCGCACGCCTGTAGTCCCGGCGACTGAGGAAGCTGAGGTGGAAAGATCGCCCGAGCCCAGGAGGTCAAGGCTGCAGGGAGCTGTGATCAACCTAACTTAGCTGCACTCCAACCTAAGTGACACAATGAGACCGTGACTCAATAAATAAATAAATAAAAATGTGTAGGCCTCACACCCTGGGCCCCTGAGGAAAAAACGTCCCATGGATGCTAAAGGTGCATCAGGACTTCTGGTACTCCATAGGTCACTCCAGGACAGTCCAGTCCTACATTACTTAATGTCCTAACAAAGGATGATTGGGTTTGATTAAAGCCTCTTCCCGTTAGAACCTAAAACTGATACAGCTGAAAGTGTTAAGCACAAAGATTAAGGTTACACTGTGAGGCCTGGCTGATTCAGAAGCACTTCCTGGAGGATGAGATAATAAAACACGGGCAACTCATCCATTATGAAATCTCATTCACAGCAAAAATGTTATTATTTTTTAGACAGAAAAAGAAATCTTGTCTCATTGAGCTAAAGCATAGCATAGATTTGGGGGGTTTTCTTCCCCTAAAATGATCCCCAAATGTATTGCATCACCACCTCTGCCACCGCTCTTCCCCCCCCAAAAAAAACTGCAGTGGCATAGCATGGAAGGGAGGAAGCCCAGGGGAAACAGGATTGCAGCTCCTTTTTTTCTTAGCCACTACTGCTTATCCGCCCAACTCTGTCTGGCTACTGAAGCCTTGGAGGCAGACATCCCAACTCTCAGCATGAATGTATTTTCTGGAGGGTTCTGCCAGAAAATACATTCCTTGGAACCCTCCACTCGGTTCCAAGATCCAGCAGTATGTCCACTTCACCCACCACCTCTTCAGCCTCCGTCACCCACAATTCACGGAGGTCCCCTGGCCTCATGGGTGGCCCTCCTGTTGGGGTAGCAATTGCTCAGCTCAAGCTCAGCAATCTTCTGAGTCACCGAATGGGTTCATGGAAAATGTCTCTTTCCCTTCTCCCATTCCCTTCTCCTCTACTCAGGGAGCACAGAGGCGGGACAGCAAGCTCAGTGGCCAACAGGCATCCCACAGGAAAATGTAATACCAGTCTCCCTTCTTGCCGATGTCCCCAACTTTACAAGTAAGACTTCTAGAGGAGGAAGCACCCACCTTCTTCCTCTCTCCATGAACACTGCCCTCCCCAAAAGCTGCTTTCTCTCTCCCCTGTCCCCCCTCCTTCTTTTTCAGTTATCGCCATGTTGGTGGCAAAGACACTTTTTGGAGCTGGCACTTTTCAGTAAGACCTGCAAGGAGGTGTCTGGCCCCCACTGCTGGTACCTTCTCAAGCTTAGGAAGTGATGAGAGCATCATCTTGTATTCTCAGCTTTGTGCCTTAGTCCCAAGTTCAGGAAGACAAGGCAGAATCTCATTTGCATATCGTTACATGGAGACAAAGGTGATTTCTTTCACCCTCTCATCCCTGCCACCCTCTACTCTTCAACTAACCCAGTGCTTCCCAAAATGTGTTCCAGGAAACACAGCTTCGGTGGGATACTTACAACTGATGCTTATGAAGAGGACCCCAGTGGCCAAATACTTTTGGGAATTTCAGAGTTAAAAATAGTTAAGTAGTTGATAGTAAAATAGGTTGTTTTGTTTGTGTTTTAACTTCAGAGCCTTTGAGACGCTAACGTGGCTTGTGAATTTATAAGACAGGGATATGACAGTAACAGTTCTCAAACTTACTAGTCACAGAACCTCTATAAACAACTCAAAGGATCAGACTTTGGAAAATGTAGCTCTTACCCAATCCTACCAATCCTTTCATGCCCAACTCAAGCCCCTCCCTTTAGGGAATCTTCAGGAACCCGGCAGCCTGGCCTTCCCATTGCCTCCCAGGGAAGTCACTGGCCATAGTCTCCTTTGTGAGGCATTTGCTAGGATGGCACTGTCAGCATTGGTTAGCTCATAGGTATCACTGCAGAGCTCTTCTTGTGTGCTAAGCTTATCTTCTGGTGACCTGAAAGCATTCCAACCTCCTTCTCCCTTGTTATTTCCACTACAGAGGCTGGAAAAACACAACAGCCACTTTCCTGGACTCTCTTGTAGAAGAGTCCATGTGATAACAATGCCCACCAGGAAACAGGCGTGGGGGTCTGGAAAAGTCCCTCCTTCCTCCTGCCTCACTATTAACATGTAAAAGTGGAGCCGGCTCGGTGGCTCAGCCTGTAATTCCGTGCCTTTGGGAGGCTGAGGTGAGTGGATTGCCTGAGCCCGCGGGTTCGAGACCCGCCTGGGCAGCGAGACCTCATCTCTACAATAAATAAAAAGATCAGCCGGGCGTGGTAGCGCACACCTGCGACAGAGTGAGACTCCAACTCAAAAAAAAAAAAAAAAAACATGTAAAAGTGGGAGATGGGAAAAGATAAGTGTATTTAATCACACTCAGTACTCTACAGAGTATGTGGAGGTGGAATAATATTTTTCTTTCTGTTTGTTTTTTTGTTGTTATTGTTTTGAGTTGGAGTCTCACTCTGTCGCCCAAGCTGGAGTGCAGCAGCATACTCATGGCCACTGCAGCCTCGACCTGCTGGGCTCAGGCGATCCTTCAACCTCAGCCTTCCAAGTAGCTGGAACTACAGGCACACACTACCACACCTGGTGGAAGAGTACTTTTCAATTACTTACATTAATGAAATGGAGCAAAATATTCAGAAATAGTGGATATCCAGAAGAATCACACAAAGTTCTTCTACATGTATGTTTCTTCTCATACTAGAATGAGAATGTGCATCACATCCTTGGAATTTATGCTAATTTGAGGTGTTTTTTTTTAAAACAGGAGATGTGAGTCAGAAAAATCTAGGATGTTTCCCCACCTGGCCGTCTGCCACACTCTTCTGTGGAATTCCACCCCATCTGAGGTCTTTCTCAGATCTTTGCAGGTTCTGTTTTCATTCTCTTTTTAAGATTATTTTCTGTATAATAGTATGACACATTCCTTATGGAATTTTTTTAAAGTAATTCACATCTCTTAAAATGATAATCTTTTGATTATCTCTTAGTATCCTAATCTTTTGATGCGTGTGTCTAGATATATATATAATCTTTTTACAAAATTGTATAATTCTATATATAGTTGTATATCCTATGTTTGTTTTATTTAAAAGATCACAAACATTTCCATGTCATAATTTCTTCTCAGAAAATGTATTTTACAGGCTGGGCAAGGTAGCTTATGCCTGCAATCCCAGTACTTTGGGAGACAAAGATGGGAAGATGGCTTGAGTCCAGGAATTCAAGACCAGTCTGAGCAACATAGCAAGACCCCATTTCTTTAGAAGGAGAAGAGGAGGAGAGAAGAACATATATTTTATCATTGCACAATATTCCGCTATATAGACATTTCATGATTTATTTTAACCGTTCTCCTATTGTTTACTTATATGAGTTATGCTACACAACAGCCCTCTTCATTCCTCTTCGTCTTTATTGTGCTGTCTTTATATGATTCCTACCTAATGGGCAGCAGAGATTAGAGAGAATCAGGCCAGGAGACTGGAAAGCAGGGACCAGGAGGCAGGAGAGGATCCAGGCAGCAGGCAGTGTCCTGGCAGCCAAGAGAGAACAAGCTTCCAGCAGAAGAGAGTGACCATCTGTGTCCAGAATTGCTCGTGAGTCACTAAGATGAAACTTGAAAACTGACCTCTACATTGAATAAAGTGGAAGTCGCTGGCGCCCTTGGTAAGGGAACTGGAGTGGGTTAAGAAAGAATGGGAGAAGAGAAATCAACTTTCAAGGAATTTTGTTATCATCAGTGGTAAATGAGAAGAAAGCGAGGTTAAGGGAGGGTGTCAGAATGATGGTAAATACAGGAAAATAGAAAGGATGTAGCTATTAGTTAAGCTGGAAATACTACGTTGTATTTCAAACGACCAAGAATGTCAATGCACCTATTTAAATTAACCCGACAGAACCCTTCAAAGAACATGGAAAACGTTCCATGTGTGGACGTATACTTAGTGACAGGCAGATTGAGCATTTTTTCTGAAACAAAAGTCATGGTGAGCAAATGTAGTATCTACTAAACAAGACCCCTAAACACAGGTTATTTGAAAGAGTATTTGTGTATGTGTGGTCTCCATAAATAAACACAGAGTTGGGTGCTTCCAGATGAAGGCAGGGTTGATAACTGAATAAATTCACAAATGACAGTTGTCATGACCATTTTATTATCCAGCATGAGTATGTATTACCGTTACCAAAAACGTTCTGCTTTGATTAAGGCTACTGGTGATTGTAAATGGGTTGTAAATGCTTGAATTCTGGAAAGCGTGTTTGCCTATCTCAAGCTTACATGAAACAACTCAGTCCACAAATTTGTAAACTGGTACTTTATAAGCATGAGACTTTCTTTTAGTAACATAATGAATTATTTTACACCATGTTCCTCAATATAGGACTTGCTTGACAACCTAAAATTATTATCATCTAGAATTATTATAAAGTTTTTATAAAATGTTATCATCTAAAATAAAATAATTGATACACTAGTTATTTTTAATGGTAAAATCATGATTTCACAGCATAATATTTCCAATTTTAATAAATTATCTTATGCAATCAGAAATATTAAAGAAATAACTCTATGAATAGTCCGAGACCATTGACAAAATTTTGGAAATGACAGAACAAGAGCTGAAGTTTGGGAAACTGATGAAATGCAATCCTAGTTCATCAATTATTCTTTATCAAGGACACTAGCTAGTGTTTTGTCATGAACCTTACTTGTGTAAGAATAATCAAGGACTGCTTGTTAAAATACACATTCTTAGAAACTCCCCACAACTCAGGTCCACTGAAAAGAGGAAATCTTCAGTTTTAACAAATGCCTTGGTGGTTTCTATGATTAGAGAAATTTTGGATGCAATTACAGAAAGCACACCTATGTACGTTCCCTCTGACAGTAAGAAAAAAAATGATAGCTGAGGAGGAAGGAGACTTCGGAAAATGTGGGCAGTTTCTCAATGTTTGCTACTTTAGAGCTGGTTATTATGAATGAAGACCGTGTTTCCCCAGGGTCTGTAGTACAAGAGTTTTACAAAACTAAAAATAAACAAAATAAATCAGTGTGCTTATGAAATGTCATAGTAATGCCCAAATTCACTGCGTGCTTGAGGGAGTCATGTGTGATACTCTTTCTGTTTTGATTTCAGTTAACATCCCAAAAGATGTGAACTAAAAATTGTTCAGCTGGATAATGAAATTATTGCCATGACCTTTTTATTTATAAGCACGTGTGCCCAAAGGATCTCAAGGTGAGTTAGCATTGCACAAGCAAATGTTTAAAATGAAATAGAAGTTTTATACAATTACTAGGAAGTAGGGTATCTGATTAAATTCCAAAGTGGGACTAAAGCCTAGAATAAAACACTTGGCACAACCTTCCAAATTTTACCTAAGTGGCTTAATGGAAATCATTTAAAATTCCAAAATTGTTCTAAAGCATTTGAATATATTTAAGTGCTAAGGATTTGGTATGGAAAAGACATGTACTCTCTACCACATATCCATGAACCCCTCTACATTCCCCAGCCCCCAGATCCCTTGCAGTGGGCAGGGCCATGTGTCAAGCACAACCAATGAGGCGTGAGCAGAAGGGACCGCATGCCATTTCTGATCTAAACATTCACACGCTAGTGTGCCACCCTCTACTCTGTTTCCCTTTTACAGGGATCTTGGTGCCTTTGGTGGTGAAGACACAGATAGAAACAGCCAGGATAGTTGAGTGGCTGCATGGAGAAAAACTGTCCTCAACAGTTGCCCAGGGGTATCATATGAGCCTTTTTAGTGTGAAGACCCTGAACTTTCAGGATAAATTCATTGTCATAGAGTAGCCTAGCCAATCCTGACCCATACATTTGGCAGTCACCTGACTTCTCTGGTTTCCAAATCAGAGTTCTCCAGGGCAGCGGGAATTCATTCAATGGCTCTGCCCAGGATTATATCCACCCTTGAAACTATATATTTTGCCAGGGTACTTAGTATATCTGGAAATCTGAAACCCAGAATTCTTCCCCTTAGGCCAGGTACAGGGGCTCACACCTGTAACCCCAGCAGTTTGTGAAGCAGCCTCAGGAGACTTTCTGGAGTCAGGAGTTTGAGACCAGTCTAGACAACATAGTGAGACTTCAACTCTACAAAAAAAATCCAAAAAAAATTAGCCAGTGTGGTGGCACATGCCTGTAGTCCCAGTTACAGGGGAGGCTTAGGTGGGAGGATCACTTGATCCCACAAGGTTGAGACTTCAGTGAGCCAGGATCTTGCCACTGCACTCCAGCCTGGGTGACAGAGTAAGATCCCAACTCAAAAAAAAAAAAAATCATTCCTTTCTTTGTCCTGGGTGACAGAGTACAGTAATGTAAAGACTGAAATTGCATGTTTCTTAAACCTTCTGAGTAATATTTACAAACTTCTTGAGAACTGAATAGGACCAAACTTAATATAAGAAATCAAATCGAGAACTATTTCAAAGTAATCATCTCAAATTCCATGACAGAAATTAATAGGTCAAAAGTTTTTCAGATTTAATTTAGTTCCATCACCCATAAAATCTATATCATTCTGCCAAAAAAAAAAAAGAATGAGCACTCAATAAATAGTTTATGTGTTTCCCTACAATTTCTCAGCCACTAGCTACATGGAGCTATTTACATTGAGTAAAACTAAATAAAACAAAAAATATAGCTCCTCACTTGCATTAGCTGTATTTCAAATGTTGGAGAGACACATATGGCTAGTGGCTACCCTACTGGACCATGCAGAATATTTCCATCATCATGGAAATTTTTATTGAACATCTCTGGCCCAGAATATCTTTTTAACATCTACCCTAAAAGCCAAACCCATTCACCACCGGAAAAAGATTATCAAAGAAAAAACATTATAATTCTATGTGAAACACCTGTTAGACAAGACGCCCAGTCCCTTCTCCCAATCTTATCATTAATATTAATGGAATAAAACTGAGAAAAGCAACACTTGAAAGAAATATCTGTGAGATAACGGCTTTAACCCTGAGATTTACCATATTAGCTCTTCAGACTTTCAAGATGGGACACGATGTGCAAAATGAGTATGTTACCTCTCATCTGGCAATATCTTTGTAATGAGTCTTTGGTTTTTGTCACCAAGATGCAAAAATCTTCCTGAAACAAGAAAAATTGGAGAAGTTGATGATCGTGACTCTTACTGACACTGATCCATCAGGGCACCAGAGCAAACCCGACTTAGAAAATGCCATGGGATGATCTACGTAAACAAAAACTCTGCTGTCCAAAATGACACTAGAATATACCTGACAGCAAGATGTTTTTCCCCTGAAGGCAAACCACCTGCAAACTCGCTGCACTGAAAATAAAATGAAAATCTCAACAGGGGCAGGCTTTTAAAACTGAGAAACTGTGAAGGATAGGCTGTAGAAAAAAGAACTCCATCTGAATAAGAGAGCTGATGCAGGGGCCTCAGAGAGAATTCATCATTTCTGACTCTTGACTGAAAACAGCTAACTTTATTTTTTTATTTTATTTTATTTTAAAGATGTGCAGTATAATTCTGGATTAGGTATACAAATGGTCATTGCACAGGTAAAATTTGGGCCTCACTTGGGTCCCCGCATCACCTGGCTTGAGGTCAGGTACCCTTATTGATGAAGTGTGCTCCTTCCCCCACTGCCTCTCCTGGCAGTTTCCCACTACCGACAACCCCTTTCTTATAGTATTATGATAATTTTTTCAGGGTCTGCTTGTGGGTGAGAACATGTGGTCCTCAGTTCTTTGGCAACCAGCTAACTTAATGGGTAAAATGGATGATGAGTAGACGTATTTTCTGAAACACGTGGGACCCAGAAACAGAATGCATTTGTAGGTCATAGCTTTTCAGTCCTACCTATCTAGTGTGTTTATGATGATCTAGTGTCTCAATTGCCTTGTAAAATTATCCTATAATACAAAAAAAAATCCTACAATGAAATACTACTATACACCATTTTGGCTAAAATCCAGAATGCTGACAACACCAAATCCTGGTAACAATATGGAGCAACAAGAACTCTCGTTCATTACTGGCTGGAATGCAAAATGTTTTGGCAGTTTCTCACAGAGCTAAACATAGTTTTACCAAGTGAACCAGCAATAGTGCTTCTTGGTATTTACCCAAATGAACTGAAAGTTTGTGTCCACATAAGGTTTTTAAAACCTGCACATGAATGTTTATAGAAGATTTATTCATAATTCTCAAAACCTGGAAGCAATGAAGATGCCCTTCAATGGGTAAATGGTTATACAAACCGTGATAAAGCCAGACAATGGAGTATTATTCAGCAATTAAAAACAAAAATGAGCTCTAGGCACAGTGATTCATGCCTGTAATCCCAGCACTTTGGGAGGTGGAGACGAGAGGGTTGCCTGAGTCAGGGGTTCAAGACCAGCCTGAGCAACAAGGTGAGACCTCGTCTCTACAATAAATTAAAAAATTAGCTGGGCGTGGTGGCACATGCCTGTTTCCAGCTACTTGGAAGACTGAGGCAGAAGGATTGCCTGAGCCCAGCAGGTCAGGGCTGTGGTGGCCATGAGCATGCCACTGCACTCTAGCCGGGGCAACAGAGTGAGACTCCGACTCAGAAAGAAAGAGGAAGGAAGGAAGGAAGGAAGGAAGGAAGGAAGGAAGGAAGGAAGGAAGGAAGGAAGGAAGGAAGGAAGGAAAGAAGGAGCTATCAAGTCACAAGAAGACATAGAGGAACCTTAAATACATATTGCTAAGTGAAAGAAGCTAGTCTTAAAAGGTTAGCTTTTGACTCCATGTCATTATAGAATAACTACATGTAATTATAGAAAAAGTAAAACGATGGAGACAGTAAAAAGGTCAGTGATCTCCGGGGGTCAGGGAAGAGGAAAGGAGGACAAATAAGTAGAGAAAAAGGGACTTTTTAGGGCAATGAAACTGTTGCGTATGATACTGTAATTGTGGATACATGAGCTTCCACCTTTGTCAAAATCCACAGAACTGTACAACAAAAGTGAACCCTAATGTCAATTACAAACTTTAGTTAATAATAATGTATCTACAATAGTTTACCAATTGTAACAAATGTATCACACTAATGTAAGATGTTAAAAATAAGGGAGGGGGAGGTGGTGAAGAGGGGGCAGATTGGAACGCTCTGTCTTTTCTGCACAATTTTTCTGTACACTTAAAACTGTATACCTAAAAAATAATAAGTATTTTAATTTTTTAAATGTCCACTTCCTACACTAGCATGTTCCAAGGCTGGCAGCCTGCATACAGTATATGGGTGTTTGTGCACACAAGCATGCACACACACAATGCCAATATTGGAATGTAGCCACACTTTGAGAACCATCAGTCTATAAACTCCTCAAAGGTAAGGCTCCTCTATGTTTTCGGACTTTTTCTTCTCTTCCTCTTTAGTACTGTGATCTAAACACGGGGGGGAGCTTCAAAGTATGCTTGCTGAATGACAGAGTTAATTAATTAGTCAATGGCCAGCAAAAAGGTTGCAGAATTAATACATTCTTTGGTATCTAACACAATGCAAATATCCAGAGACAGCAAAATATGAGTTTGGAGGAGAGGAAAACAGTGAAGAATAGAGGTTAGCTTCTTTCTAGCACTTTATAACTTACAGTTCAATGCTTTATAATCATCTGCCAGTTAATTATTAGGCACACTATTGGAAGAGATAACAAAGAAAGAAGGCATTAACTGAAATTCCCCACCTGGAATGACTAGCTCTATTTTTAAAATTAATTTCCATAATATATGTGAAACATTATGCCCAAAACAAAGTTGCTAAAACAAAAGAATCTATCATTATTCTGATGTTTATCAAAAAATGTTAAAAGACATAAACAATTGTGTTACATAATTGCTTTTCCATAAATCTTATATAATGGAACTAGAGATTTTCCTTTGAAAATTCTACTTTCCAACTGCATGTCTTTACACATAGCAGGAATCAGTAAGTATAAGTTGGAGGGAAGAAAGACAAATGCCAGGAAGATAAGGCAAATAATTTTTTTGGAGAGTAGAGTTACATTCTGAAATTTTTATAATCGTGGAATGTTCTTTCAAGGGAGCATTATAATACATTCAGAATATCGAGCTGAGCTACAAAGCCAGTGGATATAATTTGCAATTTCTTACAGATATAATTACCTACATTTTTCTGGTAGAAAAATAGTACAGATATATTGATAATCACATTATATAAAACTGTGCAATTTAAACCGAGTTGTAATCTTAGAATATGGTAGCAAATACCATGAAGATCCATATTTGCTGCCCCTAGGTAATAAGACAATTGCTATGTAGCAAGTAACAAGGCAACCATATCTCCTATTTGTTCTTGGCAGGAGTGTTTTTATTACAATACTTCGTTTTCATCCCTGCAGTCAGTGCCCACGATGAGAGATGCATCCGATTAAGTGACTCCATATGCGTGAGCAGAGAGGAAAAAGGAAAACCAGCTCTCAGTTTAAGACCCTTTTTTCTCCGTCATGAATTTACCTCCTTCTTTCCACGGCAACACTAAATGAGATACAATTTAAATCAAGCACCCAAATGTGTTACTTATGGAAGCAACTTCTCTCCAGTGCCTGAATCATTAACTTGTTTTACAGACCTATTTATGTGCCTTGTTCTGGAACACATTAAAGGCAGAAGACATTCACTGTTTCTACATAAGGACCTGGACAGATCATAGGATTGGGCAACGTCTTGGGGAGAACATGCGAACACCTAAGCAAAGGCCACCTCAACTTCAGTTCCAAAGGAAGATTGCATCCCCGTCAATAAGTACTGATTGGTCTCCCCCACCGTGAGCCAGGCCTTGTGCCAAGAGCTGGGGACAGAGTGACAACAGAGAAGAGCCCTGTCCTGGATGGAGCATACATTCTAAAGGTATACTTCTGCCTCATGTAACCAAAAACCACTTGTACCCCCTAAAGCGACCGAAATGAAAACAATTAATTAATCAGTGAATTAATTTTTTAAAAGCTACCTAAAATGCAAACATCAAAACAATCAATAAATAAGGATGTAATCCCAGCACCAGAAGTGAGGTGAAGCTCCTGGTGACTGGCAGAGCTGGAGTCCGGTTTGGAGGGGAGATGGCCTGAGACCTGATATCTGCCTCTCAATATCTGAAATAACCATATTTTATAAAGAGAAAAAAGAGTCATTTGATGTGGCTACAGGCCATCAATGAGTACACCGGGTGAAAGTCAGAGGAAGGCTTGGTAGCAAGGAGAAGTTTTTAATAAACAGACCTGTGGAAGAGCAGAAGAGATCACGGGAGGTGTTCCAGAAGAGGTGGGCAAGCACTTCAGGACAGTGCTGGAAAGTCTCCTGGGGGGAGAAGCTATGTACAGAGATAGTAGACACTACCTCCAGTTTTATGATTCAGGAGACGTCATATCAAATGACAAAAAAATGCCTTGAACATTTCGGCCCTCATAATTTTAGTTTTAATGAGAAGTTTTAATGATCATATGACGATATAAAAGGCCATCATTTCCTTGGTCCTCTGCCATCCGGAATCAGACAGAAACACTAAGCACTGATTTCTGATGGCCCTGCTGGGTCCTGGGACACCACGTGGCTTCAAAATGCCAGCCACCTCACCAAAAGGGGAGGAACTCGGGCTCTGGAAATAAAAGCACACTGTAGTAATTACCCAAGGAGACCAGTTATGAAAGCAAAGACAGGTCTGCAAATACCACTGATGTTGGCTGCAACAGACTGCCAGGGCAGACAGAATTTCTAAAATGGCCCCCTAATGAGGCCCTGCCCTAACCCTCAGAACCTATCAATATAATGAGACAAGTATGCCCATAATTATGCTATGTCAGTTATATGACACAACTGACCATCAGAGAGGGAGATGACCCTAGATTATCCGGGAGGACCAGATATAACACAGCTCCTAAAAGCAGAGTACTTTCTCTGGCTAGTGGCAGAAGGAAATTCAGAGAAATTCACAAGATGCTGCTGGCTTGAAGTGGGAGGGGACCACATGACAAGAAATGTAGTGACCTCCACAAGCCAACAACCATCAAGAAAACGGGGACTTCCACATTATAACCGCAAAGACCTGGATTCTACTACCAACCTGCATGACCTTGGAAAGTCTTCCCCTGCGCCTCCAGTTAAAAGCTCAGCCAAGCACACACCTTCAGATACCCTGAGAATAGAACCCAGCCAAGCCTGTCCAGACTTCTGGCCCACAGAGCTAATAAGTGGGCACTTTTTTAAGCCACTGAGTGTGTGGTCATTTGTTACGTAGCAATAGATAACCAATACAGAATCCAAATGGTGACAAGGAAGCACTGTCCATCGGACATAAGGAATAGAATGGTTGGCACTCGAGGGCCATACCTCCACCAGCTAAGAGGACCAGGTGAGCCCACAGCCAAAGAAGTCTGAAGAAAGAAGTGCCCCAGTTGAAATCATGACCAGAAAAGGCCCGACTCATTCAAACAAGAAGGAAGGGGGAACTACAGCTTGTGGAGGCCTGCTGTGATTAATACAAGCTAAAACTTTCCTGCTCCTCAGGGGAAAGGTCTGTCCTACAGCTGGTGACAATGAGGGAGAAGCAGTAAAGGAAGAGACACTCAGGGTGCTGCTGCAATTCTGGGTGTGCACAGAATGCTGCTGACACCCAGATGCTACACAGCCCCCTTAGGGTTTGTACTGCTCCATGGTGATGGCCTTTGGAGGCCTGAGGACAGGGTTCAGGAAGAGAAACTGGCCCTTGTCAGCTCATTCTCCATGGCCAGGGCAGCATTTATCCCCTGAGCTTGAGTTTCACACAAACAGAGATCACCACCAGTGACCATGAACATTCTGGTGACCTTGGGCATTCTAAAACTTCTCACCACCCAAGGACACCTCTCTTACCAGTCTCCTGGTGTTTGCTCCTCCTATCTCCCTAGGGCCTGTTCTCAACACAGTAAGTGTAAAAAAAAAAAAAAATACAGGCCGGCCAGGCTCGGTGTCTCAGCCTGTAATTCCAGCACTTTGGGGAGTCAAGGTGAGTGGATTGCCTGAGCCCAGGGGTTCAAGACCAGCCCAGGCAACTTGGCGAGACCTCATCTCTACAATAAATCAAGACTTAGCTGGGCGTGGTAGCAGTTGACTGTAATTACGGCTACTTGGAAGGATGAGGCAGAAGGATCGCCGGAGCCCAGCAGGTCGACAGTGGGGTGACCGTGAGCGGGCCACTGCACTCCAGTCTGGGCAACAGAGGGAGACTCCAACTCAAAAAATAAATAAATAAATACAGGTCTGACCATGTCATTCTCTATCAAACCCTTCCATTGGCTTCCAAAGTGCATCAAGTGACCTATAAGATCCTCAGGGCTGTCTGCCACCCCCCTGTCTGGACCTCCCTCCTGGTCCTCTCCTCCTTACTCACGTTCCTGACACTCACCAAGCCCTTCTACCTCAAGACATTGATACCTGTTCTCCTTCTGGAATGCTTTTCTTCCAGATAGCCACTCAACTCTCTCCCTCACTTCCTCCAGACCCCTCCTCAAATATCTTGTCAGAGAAACCTTCCCAGACCATACTATAAAGAACAGCACCTTCTATCTCTCACCCTTCATCCACCTGTCCTAATTTGTATTTGTATGAGCGTTTGCTTATTGTCAGCCTCTCCCCATGAGAATATAAGCTCCACGAGTTGGTGCTATTCATATCAGTGTTCCAAGATTCTCTCACAGCACCTTGCCCAGTAAATATTTGATGAATGCAGGAAGGGATGGCAGGAAATCTTTCTGGGAGATGTTGAGTGCTCAGATTGGGTCAGCTAACATCAAACAAGCAACATCAGGTTCAAGGGAGCCAAGATAGTGGGATGTCAGAATTGTTAAAGTAAGTTAAAGACATCCTTTCCTCATTCTTTTGGCAAACAATTTCCACACATCTACTCTGTGCCAAGTGTCTATACCTGTCATGAGAAAGCCTTCCACACCAGAGGAGGCGAGCACCCCGCCTACGATAATGCCCCATGAAAGGAGTATTGTACAATGACTCACATCGAAGCAACAGAATGGTCTAGAAATATCCACTCTACTGGGAAGTCCTGTAAAATGCAGCCATAAATCTGTAAATAGGTGAGAAAACTCAGAACTGCTAACTTGAAAGGCTGCCTTTGCTCTTGCTTTTTTTTTTTTTTCCAGGGCACCAATTTTCTCAATTTATCTACTTATTTGCCGTCCCTGGGCATCTTTGTCTCCTTAATCGCTTATGGTCCTCAGTTTAAAATTATAAAACCATCAGTGACAAGAGCCCAGGGCTGATGGTGCAACCCCAAAATCTTCAATAAGGTCTGTTAAATGTCTATAAAAACAGCTTGTAACCAAGGATCGGGGCTCAGGTTTTTAGAGACTACTCTGCCTGAGACTTCTGGAATAAATGCTCTCAATTCTCCAAAAAAAAAAAGAAAAAAGCAAAGAAAAGAAAAAGAGTGAGCACACAGGAGGAACTTCCTCTTCCAGTCAAATTGGAAAGTGCTCAAGAAGGCACTGAAGGCTGCATAGGCCCCAGCTGGCAAGTCCTCTAAGATTAGCCAAGTGTTGAGGCCACCAGATCAGCACCTGAGGCCATTTTGCTTACTAAAAGAATGACTTGCAGATGGGGGCACTGAGCCCAGAGGCAGTAGGACAGATGGCCCAAGAGAGCCAGGTGAAATGAAAAGCCACCAAGGTCCTCCGAACAAAGTGATCAGATTTCTACCTCATGACTCCACAGCTGCAAGGAGCACCTGGCCTGCAGGTTCAGCACAAGAGCTATGTCTTTGAAAAAGTCAGCTTCAACATCATCAGAAAGTTAGCCTGCTCATGGCGCTGCCTGAGCCCTTCATGAAAAACATTCGCCAACACAATCTCCCCTTCTCTAGGCAGCTTCCATCTCAAGCTGCCTAGATGTTTATACATTCTACCCTAGGATGTGGGAAGGGAGTGCTGTGGCCTTAGCTTAATGTTCCTGCATCTCCAGTTTGCGTACTTAAAGAATGAAGATTCTCCACGATCCCACAGGTCATGGCTACAGAAGAGCCCGTGAGAGCCCTGAGGCCCCTCCAACTAGGAGCCTCATTCTAGAACAGACAGACAAGCACCTGCTAAAGGAATGCAAAGGGGAGGGTGGAGGCCCTCAACGAAGATGTGTACAGACCACACCAACCCTCGATGATAGTCCCCTGCCCAGCTGGTCCTGTGGGTGCCCGCAGCACTGATCAGCTCTGCACTCGGGCTGCTGTGGGAAGATTCGGTGACCTCAGGCCTGGACAAGTCAATTGTCCTCAGACATGTGCAGCTGTTTTCTGAAAACTCCAAAAGCCTCTAAATATGGCTGACACTGTATATTTAAGAGTTGATTACTCTTTTTTAAAAAGTTAAAGCTAGCAAAACCAGTTTACAATAGCCAGAACTGGAAGCAACCTAAATGTCTGTCAATAGCTTAAAAAAAGAAAAAAACGAAATAATGAAATACAGTCATGCGTTGCTTACAAAGGGGATACTTTCTTAGAAATGTGTCGTTAGTGATGTTGTCATTGTGTGAACATCATAGAGTGTATTTAAACACACCTAGGTGGTAGAGCCTACCACACACCTCGGCTATATGATGCAAGCGACTGCTCCTGGGTTCCATGCTGACACAGCACGTGACTGTACTGGATACTGTAGACAATGGGTGCACGATGGCATTTGTATATCTAAGCAGACCTAGTCAGAGAAGATGCATTGTGAAAACACAGTATAAAAAAATGTGTAAACGGCATACCTGTCCAGGGCACTTACCATGAATGAGGCTTGCAGGACTGACAGTGGATTTTACATACACTGTACCTTTAGGCTACAACAGAATTATTTTTAAATTTTTCTGTCTTTATAACGAATTAACTTCAGCTTACTGTAACATTCTTACTTTACGAACTTTTTTTTTTTTTTTAACTTTTTGACTTTTTTGTAGTAACACTTAGCTTAAAACAAAGACACACTGCAGCAGGGCATAGTGGCTCACACCGGTAATCCCAGTACTGTGGGATGCTGAGGTGGGAGGATCCCTTGAGCCCAGGGGTTCGAGACCAATCTAGGTAACATAGCAAGATCCCAGCACAACAAAAAAAATTAAAACTTAGCTAGACGAGGGGGCACTGGCCTGAAGTCCCAGCTACTAGGGAGACCTGAGGCGCAAGACCACCTGAGTCCAAGAGATTGAGGCTGTGGTGAGCTGTGATCGTGCCACCGCACTCCAGCCTGGGTGACAGAGTGAGACTCTGACTAAAAAAAAAAAGCCATACAAAAATATTTTCTTTATATCCTTATTCTATGAGTTTTTTCTATTTTTTTTAAAATTTTTAATTTTTTTACTTTTTAAACTTTTGTTAAAAACCAAGATGCAGACACACACATGAGCCTAGGCCTACACAAGGTCAGAATCATCAATATCACTGTCTTCTGCTTCCACATCTTGTCCAACTGGTAGGTCTTCAGGGGCAATAACACGCATGGAGCTGTCATCTCCTGCGATAACAATGCCTTCCTCTGAAATACCTCCTGAAGGACCTGCCCTTTTTGGGGTTTTTTTTTGAGTTGGAGTCACTGTGTCACCCAGGCTGGACTGCAGTGGCACGCTGCTCACGGCCACCGCAGCCTCGACCTGCTGGGCTCAGGTGCTCCTTCCACTTCAGTCTTCCAAGTAGCTGGAACAACAGGCGCATGCCACCACACCCGGCTAATTTTTGTGATTTATTGTAGAAATGTGGTCTCACCAATTTTTCCAGGCTGGTCTCGAACCATGGGGCTCAGGCAATCCTCTCATCTCGGTCTTCCAAACTGTTGGGATTACAGGCTGAGCCACTGCACCTGGCCCTGAGGCTGTTTTACAGTTAACTTTTCTTCATAAGTAGAAAGGGTCTCACATAATGATAAAAATCTACTATAGTAAATACATAAACCAGTAACACAATCATTTATTATCATTCTCAAGCATGCTGTACTGTATATAATTGTATGTGCTAGACTTTTATATAACTGGCAACACAGTAGTTTTGTTGTCACCAAGCATTGCTATAGACACGTGAGTAATACCTTGTGCTACAATGTTATGACAGCTACAACATCACTAGGCAACAGGAGTGTTTTAGTTCCATTGTCATCTTTTGGGACCACCACCATATATGTGATCTGTCATTAATGGAACTTCATTATGGGATACATGACTGTATTCATAGAATTGACTCCCATACGTCCATGAGAATGAAAGAATCACAACTACAAGCAACACAGATGAGTCTCACAAACATGTTAATCACAAGAAGCCAAATATAAGAAGACAAAACAGTACATACTGCCCAATGCTGTTTATGTAAAGTTACATAAAGTTTCACAATAGGGAACACTAACCTATGAAGTCAGAAGCCAATAAAGTTGGTATCCTCAGAGAGGATACCTCAACTCCTCCTCTGTGAGGAGGCACCCAGGGGCCTCTGGGTGCTAGACATGTCGTGTTTTAGGGTCTGGGTGCTGTAACCAAGTGTTCACTTTACAAAAAATATGTCATGCTGCAAACTTACGATACTTTTCTGTATGCATGTCACACTTCAATTGTTTTTTAAAAAAACAGCTCACAGCCAGACATGGTGGCTCATACCTGTAATCCCAGCACTTTGGGAGGCAGAGGCGAGAAGATTGCCTGAGCTCCGGGGTTTGAGACCAGCCTGGGCAACTTGGTGAGACCTCATCTCTACAACACATCAGAAAATTATCTGGGCATGGTGGTACACGCCTGTGGCCCCAACTGCTTGGAAGGCTGAGGCTGAAGGATCGCCTGAGCCCAGCAGGTGAAGGTTATGGCAAACTGCGATCGTGTGACTGCACTCCAGCCTGGGTGACAGAGTGAGACTCCAATTCAAACAATAAAAATAAAAATATATGCAAGTAGCTATTCTTTTTTATTTTTCTTTTGAATACACTTAACAAATATGTGTTGGGTTTACCCTGACCCACGAGCTCTCACAAGATAGTCTCTACCATCTCCCCAGCCTCACCTCCTACAACTCTGCTTGTTAACTTGATTTCCCTATGCTTCACTTAAACCAGCCACCAACCCACTCAGGGCCTTCTGCTTGGAATCTCTTCCCCCAACCTGCCTCCCCAGATACCCTAGGGTGTGGGTCCTCACCGTCCTCGAATTTTTATTCTAATACAGGGATTGACAAACAGCAGCCCATGACTGAACCCACCTATTTCTGTAAATAAAGGTATACAGGAACACAGCCACACTTGTTCCTTCAGGGACCGTCTACAGCCGCTTTTGCACTGCAAGAGTCATTGACTAGCTGGCCGTCCGAGTCTAAAATGTGTACATTCTGGCCCTTTACAGAAAAACTTCGCTAACCTCTGTTCTAATGTCACCTTCCCAGAAAGGTATTCCATGACTACCACATTTAAAATGGAATCATTTTCCACTCCCTTTTCCTCTCCCCTCCCTGCCTCGCCCCTCCATCCAAAGTATTTACCAACAACAAACATACTCCATATTTTACTTGATTTATTTTTTGGTCTCCCCTCGGGAGAATGTCAGCTCCATGGGGGTGGGGATTCCTGCGTGTTTGTGTCTGAGTTGTATCTCAGCCTCTCAAGTGATGTCTACCACGGAGCAGAAACTCAAATACATGAGGAACCAAGGAAAACATCAAACTCAAGCAAAATGCCAGGTGCACACTGGCCGACTATAGAGTCTTTAGCTCATTTGCATTCTTTGCCTCATTTAGAGGATTTTCTTTTCCAGTATGGGTAAGGTCTAAATTAAAACAAAATCTTTGGCAGGCTCAATTTAAAAAAAAAAAAAAATCAATGGATTAGAAGCAGCAGCAGTAACCACAGCCAAGACACAATAGGAGGAAGTGACCCTTCGGAACAAGGATGGGAAGAAAGAGAAGAGGGAGGGTCATTAGGTTTGTCTGCTTTAAGCTGAAATAAATCGCAAAGCTGAATAACCGCTGTCAGTAAGTAACCATTCCCCAGGAGCAGGTTGTTTGGTTGGCTGGTCATGTGGTCCTTATCCTGGGAAAAGCAGGGCGCTAATGACAGCAGAAATTGTGTGGATTCTTGGCACACTTCCAGAGTTATTTTCCAGTCCTCAGTAAGTTTTCATCTTCTCCCACTGCAAAACGTGCCCAAGGATGGGATCTCTTGACATTGCTTCTTACAACTGCATGTGAATCTACAATTATCTCAAAATAGAGTTTAATTAAACACACACACACACACACACACACACACACACACACAGTTCCAAGGATTGGGCTCTGCTTATCTATTCATTCTCTGGAGATCTAGAAAAGCTGGAAAACACATGGTCTATGTCATGGGCTTGAGGTGCAGTGTCTCTATAAAAACACTATGATTTCTTAGAAACATGACTTAGGTTGTGAGTATAACAGAAGATGAGATCTATAACCAATTTTAAAAAGTCATCTGCTTTAAATCTTCCTTTTTCTTGTGTATTGTGTGATCATTTTAAAAGGCTGCTGAAAGCAGAAAGCCAACTCAGAAAAGTGGCTAACTGTGTAAAGTCTTGGGCAGTGGCTTTTCCACGGGCATGAAGGATGCCCCCATAAACTCCAGGCTGTCTGAGAAAAGGGAGGCTGCAGAGAAAGCCTCACTCCTCTCACCTGTTCAAGTGTTGACCCCAACAGACCTTCCAGCCATCTCAGGAAAAATACTATTGTCAAGATGCAGGTAGAAGCTGTCAGAGAAATGCACATCCACACCACAGTGCCAATCCACTTGACCACTCCACACCCACTAGGATGGCTGCAATCAAAAAGTCAGATAACAACCAGTTTTAATCCAGGCTTGGTGGCTCAGCCTGTAATCCCGCGCCTTGGGAGGCTGAGGTGAGTGAATTGCCGAGCTCATGGGTTCGAGACCCACCTGGGCAACTTGGCGAGACCTCATCTCTACAATAAATAATAATAATTTAAAAATTAGCCAGGTGTGGTAGCGTGTGCCTGTAGTTCCACCTACTTGGAAGACTGAGGTGGAAGGATCGCCGGAGCACAGCAGGTTGTGCGACCACCGCACTCCAGTCTGGGCAACTGAGTGAGACTCCACTCAAAAAAAAAATAAATAAAAACCAGTTTTACTGATAAGGATGTGCTCACACACAGCCCGGGGGGAATGTGACATGTGCAGCCACTTTGGACACCAGTATGCCAATCCCTCAAGAAGTTACACATAACAGCACTGACTCATTTGCTTTTCTTTCTTTTTTTTTTTTTTTTTTTTGAGGCAGGGTCTTGCTCTGTGGCCCAGGCTGGAGTGCAGTGGCACAATCATAGTTCACTGCAGCCTTGAATTCCTGAGCTCAAGCTCAAGTGATTCTCCTGCTTCAATCTCCCAAGTAGCTAGGTCTACAGACATACTCCACCACACCTAGCTAATTTTTTAATATCTCTTTTCTTTCTTTCTTGTTTTTTTTTTTAGAGATGAGACCTCACTATGTTGCCCAGACTGGTCTTGAACTTCTGACCTCAAGCAGTCCTCTCACCTCAGCCTCCTAAAGTGCTAGGATTGCGAGCCACCACGCCCAGCCATGGGCCCTCATTAAAAAAGAAACACTTGAGCTGGGCTCTGTGGCTCAGCCTGTAATCCAGCACTTTGGGAGGCCGAGGCAACTGAATTGCGTGACTCCACAGGTTCAAGACCAGCCCGGGCAACTTGACGAGCTCTCGTCTCTACAATGTATCAAAAATTATCCAGTCGTGGTAGCACGCACCTGTAGTTCTGGCTACTTGGAAGGCTCAGGCGAAAGGATCACCGGAGCCCAGGAGGTCGACGCTGGGTGACTGTGAGTGTGCTACTGCACTCCAGCCTGGGCAACAGAGTGAGACTCCAACTCAAAAAAAAAAAAAAAAAGAAAAAGAAAGAGAGACACTTGGTCCCTCTTAAGTTTCTCTCGACTAAGCATGGTGGCTCATGCTTGTAATCCAGCACTTTGGGAGGCAGAGGTGAGAGGATTACTCGAGCCCAGGAGTTCAAGACCAGCCTGGGCAACATGAGACCACATCTCTACAAAATATCACAAACTTAGCCGGGTGTGGTGGCACATACCTGTCGTCCCAGCTGCTCAGGAGACTGAGGCAGAAGGGTCGCCTCAGGATGTCAAGGCTGTGGTGAGCCATGTTCCTGCCACTGCACTTCAGCCTGGGCTACAGAGTGAGACCCACTCAAAAAAAAAAAAAAAAAAAAAGTTTTCCCTGGCCAGAGCTAACTCACTAAGCTATGACTAGTCTTGGTCTACACTCTCCTGGCTTCTCCTCCTTCTCTATTTAGTGACTTACTTAGGAAATGACCGGTAAATGGAATCTGACACATTTTACAAAATATAATGTGCTGCATCAATTCACAATATTTGGCTCAATTGATCCCCCAGCACCCTAACAGCCAAGGAGGGGAGAAAAGGGTGAGGCTTAGAAAGGGCCCAGCAAAGGAGGGAGTTTGCCAAACCCAGAGCGCCCATCAGGCCTCTCATTTCTCTCAGTTTACGCTCTCCTGGTGGGAAAATGGATCAAGCAGAATGGTCTCTGGGCTCCCAGAACAGTGAAAATGGCGCTCAAGTATTTTGCAAAATAGGATTCCATAAAGATAAAAATACTCATAAGCACTGAGGAGCCATTCGGAGAGCCAGGAAGGATCACCAAAAAGGTGAAACATATGGCTGGTTCTTTAAGGGTTGCTTTGTTTTTGTTTTTTGCCTCTGCTACTCATTAACAGAAAAATAAATAAATAGCTGATGAGCCTCTTGGCTTTTATTTCAGCACAATTTTCAGTTAGGATTCAATGTGAGGAAGCGTGTCTGCCTCAACACCTAAATAATTCACAGCTCTCAAAATATCTACCAGGAGCCCATGTCGGGCACAAGCCAGCTCCCAGCACCGTGTTGGCAGGGCTGTGTGGGTGGCTCTGTCTGAACTCCCGAGGACCAGGTGCCTGGCCTGCCCCCAAGGGCCGACACTCACCTGGAAAACAGAAACCTGCTTCTTTTGCTGACCCCCTTTCTGGAGTTACTGCTCAAGATGGATATTTCTAGAAATTGCATCTGACTTTGCTAAACATCGAGGTCTTAGACCGAGGTTCAAATCTCAGACCCCCACTTACAGGCTGTGTGACTTAGGACAGAGTACCCGACACCTCTGAGGCTTGTTTCCTCACCTGTGCAATAGGGATATCCATTCCTACTTCCTAGGGCTGCTCTCGAGGATTAAACGAAATGAAAGGTGCTCAGCACCGTGGCTGGGTACATACTGAGTGCTCAACAAATGGGAGAGATCGCTGTTGGGGCTGTTATTATTTGGTGACTTGCATTCATTTATTCTTTCAGCAAAGCCATGTTTTACTGAGCCCCTACAGTGGGCTCAACATTCCAGGCACTAGGAATGTTCTAGACACTGGGATGCGACAGCATTCCTGCTTCCAGGGAGCTGCCAGTCTATGGGGAAGCTAGACAACAGGCACACAAGGCTGGAGTGCAGTGGCATGATTATGGCTCACTGCAGGCTCAACCTCTTGGGCTCAGGTGATCCTTCCACCTCGACCTTCCAAGCAGCTGGGACTGAAGGTGTGCACCACCACACCCAGCTATTTTGTTGTTGTTGTTTTGTAAAGATGAGGTTTTGCTACATTGCCCAGACTGGTCTCCAACTCCTGGGCTTAAGCAATCCGCCCCATGGCCTCCCAAAGTGCTGGGATTACAGGCATGAGCCATCGTGTTTGGCCCGGAATATCACTTTAGACAGAAGATATACATAAAGTGTGAGGGGGTATTAAAATTCTGTTGGTTTACTAAATGCTTACAGGCTGGTGAATCCATTGACTGCAAAGGCTTTCCAAGCCCTTCTGCAGAAATGACCACAGGGACTACCGCAGCAATCCACACACCCAACACCCCCGGCTGTATGTCACGCTCACGGACTACCTGAGCAAATCTCCAGGCCTCTCCTTCTGCTCTCCTCCTGGGGGCCAAGACGCCTTCCCTCTTGTGTCCACTGCCTGGAGTCCTCTGGGATCTAAAAAAGTCACTATTCCTTGGGAGGAATCTCACACATCAGATGTCTTTCAGCATCTCTGACGGTTCTTCACACATCACTGAGACAGTGGAATTTTAAACAGGGCCCTTAGGAGGAAAGGTCTTCTCTGAAGACATCCTAAGTCGTCAAGATGTAGAGGTGAGCAGAGAAAGAAAAGAGCACAGAAGATTCTTCATTTATTCTGGTCACACAACAAAGGAGGAAAATAAAATGACTCAGCGAAGGAAGCAGTCAAAACTCAAAAACAACAGGAGTGACTGTCAACCATCTGGTGCAAATAGGAGCCCACCAGAGAGAAGAAAGGAGCTTAGAGAAACGTAAGTACGAAGGGGGGCTCCAACAGTTCTAGAAGTTTTCAGAGCCTGAGACAAAAGACCCAAATGGGTCTTGCCTCTAGCTGTGGAACTGTGAACCAAGCTAGCCCTCATAACATTTCTCCAGCTCATTTTGGCTATTACTCTCTAATAAATAGAGATCAATATTGTTTTCCAGAAGGAAAAAGAAAATTATGGAAGGTTGCATCCCCCCCAAAAAAATCTGCACACAATGCTAACCTCTGAGGAACACATCTGGAGTCAGGTGAAGGATGATTTGCTTTTCATTTAATAATCTTGTGCATTATTTGAATTTTTTGCTATGTGTTTTTATAATTACTACTAAAGGGAAAAGATATTATCGTCAAAATAAATGACAAGGGGAAAAAAAACTGCTGGTGAGAGAGATGCTGTTTATTTATCAACAATTATAAGTTTTAGGAGTTAAGACTTTATTTCCTCTTCCTTAATTATTATACAGCCATGATTTCTAGATACAAAGAGAAAACATCACAACATTAACCAAGCTCACACAACAATGCCTTATCATGAGACAGAAAGAACTATTAAAATGGAAGTCAGATGCCAGGGTCCTCACCAGGTTAAATGGGTCCCTTTCCTTCTCTGGGCTTCTGGTGCTCCCTGAGGAAGATGCAGCCATTGAATTAAAAATCTAAAAGTCCAGCTGGGCTCAGTGGTTCAGCCTGTAATCCCGTGCTTTGGGAGGCTGAGATGAGTGGACTGCCTGAGCCCGCGGGTTCAAGACCCGCCTGGGCAACTTGGTGAGACTTCATCTCTACAATAAATAAAAAAATTAGCCGGGCGTGGTAGCGCGCACCTGTCATTCCGGCTACTCGGAAGGCTGAGGCGGAAGGATCGCCGGAGCCCAGCAGGTCGAGGCTGCGGTGGCCGGGAGCGGCCACTGCACTCCAGTCTGGGCGACAGAGTGAGACTCCAGCTCAAAAAAAAAAAAATCTAAAAGTCCTTTCAACTTTCTAAATCCTCTCCAAAAATAAAGGCATATTTCTTCTCCTCCTTCTCCTTCTCCTCCTCCTCCTCCTCTTCCTCAGCCCCTCTTTGAATTAGGGTCTCACTCTGTCACCTAGACCAAAGTGCAGTGGCGCAATCACAGCTCACTGCAGCCTCAACCTCCTGGACTCAGGTGATCCTCCCACCTCAACTTCCCAAGTAGCTAGGGCTCCAGGCATGCACTGCCACACCTGGTTATTTTATTATTATTATTATTATTATTATTATTATTATTATTGAGATAAAGGCTGGTCTCAAACGCCTGGGCTCAAACAATCTTCCTGCCTCAGCCTCCCAAAACACTAGGATTAGGCCTGGCATGTGCGTTTTCTTCAAAATTTCTTATGGCCTTGAAATTACAAAAGTAACCCATGCATACCAATGGTTCAAAGGGCACAGATGTCTGTAGAGCAAAGCTTCTCCATGGTGCTCCCACCTTGACTCAATCCCTCTCCCCTCCAGAGTTGATGGCTGCTAGGCTAACACTCTGCTGTCCAATATGGTAGCCACTAGAATGTGTAGCTATGTAAACTTAAATTTGGAGGAGTTAAAATAAAGAACTAAGGCAACCCCCTGGGGCCCCCTCCCACTGTGGGAGTTTTTCTCTCCTCTCAATAAATCCTGCTTTAGAAAAAAATTAAATACCTACAAAAATTCAGTTTCTCAGTCACGTTGCAACGACTTGACAGTCAGATGAAGCTAGTATCTACCAAACTGGACAGCATAGATACGGAACAGTTTCATCACCACAAAAGTTCTCTTGGACCGCACTGGTCTGCCACGCATAAAGAGGCCTTTGCAATCTGTTCATCACTGATTTCCTGAAGCTTCTACAATTACTTATATCAAGCCCTCTTTGCTGGGTTCAGGGTTACTCTAACAGGTTAATGGAGTGAGTTGCCCTGGAAAGGTCTCCCAATTTCCCGATCTGTAATTTAGAAAGACTTGCTCCATCACTGAAGTCACAGGTTGTGAAACTATCTCCACTCCCAAAAGCACATAAAAGTTTAAAATCTTAACTAAGAACTGCCAAACTCCAATGTCCCTTGGGGTAGTGCTTTTCAGAAAGCACTAAGTCATTCGAAGCCTGAGACAAAACACCCAATGAATCTTGCCTCTAGCTCTGGGAGTGTAAGCCAAGCTAGTACTACAAAGCAATTCTCCAAGTCATTTTGGCCCATACAAACCACATCTCATGGGGTTGCCTTTATAATTCCCTAATAAACAGTGGCCAATATTGTTTTTTAGACCACAACTGTCCACTCCACTGTCCGCATAGTCTGAGCAGGTAACTGCTAACTCCCCAGTGGGAACATTTGTAAGAAAAAGAGCAAAGTTCTTAAAGTTCTTCACACTTACAATGTGAGAAAATACAGGTAAGCCATTTCCAATAATACCTTTTAAAAAAGTAGTTACTTTGAGGCTAGGCAACTCAGTAAGACCCCGTCTCTACAAAAAAATCAAAAAATTACCAGATGTGATGGCATGTGCCTGTAGTCCCAGCTACTCAGGAGGCTGGTAGGGTGATTGCCTGAAAACAAGATTTTGAGGCTGTGGTGAGGCATGATCATGATATTGCACTCTAGCCTAGGCAACAGAATGAGACCCCGACTCAAAAAAAAAAGGTAGCAACTCTGAAAGGTGATTATAGTTGCACAAAAATGTGAATTACTTAATGCCACCAAACTCTACATTTTAAAATGCCTCATGTGGTAAATTTTGTCATAATAAAAACAAATAAGGAGGAAGAAATAAAACATAAATAATACACCAAAAAAAAAAGTAGGAACATTGGAGAAAGGCCACTAGAGATTAAAGGAGGATTGTGTTTTCCCCAAGGCACACTCTGGCACTATTACGGCCCCCTCTGTGAGTGCCAATAATATCCTGGTGTCTTTCTGTCACATCAGTGCCACCTTGAATCTGTTTATGTATCTGTCTGTCTTTTCCAAAAGACTGGCAAGAGCCATATTCTTATTTATCTATCTGTAGGTCTGGTACTCAGCATAGCCCCCAACAAAGATGCTCAATAAATGTTTGCTTGTTGGATGGATGGGTGGATGGGGGATGGATTGGATAGATGGATGGACAGGTGGGTGAATGAACGGATCCGTAGATAAGTGGATGGAAGGGTGAATGAGTGAGTGAATGGAGAGAGGAGTGGATAGAGGGATGAATAGATGGGTGGATGGGAGGAAACACTTTCTTAAGTCTTCAATTCTGCCTTCAGACTGGAATCTCCTAAAAGGTAAAAACCTTGAACCTCAAACTCTCTTTTGCTCACTTTTGCGCGCTCTCTCTCTCTCTCTCTCTCTCTCTCTCTCTCTCTCGTGCTGCTTCTCATTCTCTCATTCTCTCTCTCCCCATTTCCAATAGCACCAAGAAAAATGTCTTATATTTAACAACTGCTTGATACACTAATGAAAAAAAGACTGCCATTTCCTACCAGTGAGTATACTAAAGGAAGCCTGAGAAAAGGAATAAGAAATCTTTAACAATGTATATTGGATAATAGTATTAAAAGCCTCCCTTCCTCTAATGGAGGTACAATTTGAAGACAGACCTAAACCACCTTCCTCTCTGTGGCATATGATTAAAATCTGCTTTGTTCTTCTAATTTGCTATTCTCAAATTACCACACTGCTGCTGGCACTGCAAACTCAGGCTTCATGGCCGCCCTTGAATCGCTGTATAACTTTTCCTCCTTTTTTTTTTTTCTTTTAATCAGCACTGAACCAAAAAGGTGCTATCTACACCTGATGGAAAAACTATGTCTCCAAACCAGAGGTGAAAGGTGTCTCTCAAGGTGCCCCTGTGCTGTGATGACCCTCAGCAGAAATACTTCTCCCCTGAGGTTTGGAAACACAAGAGGTGAAGTTATCCTTGACAAGGCTCCAGGTGGCATGAAAGAACCTGAATTGTGTTTTCCACCCCGACTCCAGAGAGTTTATTACTTCTCTGCCTGAGCCTTCAAAACAAAGCGAGCCTGACAAGGCTGTGGCTGGTGCCTCACCAAAACACCCTTTGTTTTTGTATTATCTGAGAAGTTCCCTAAATACCATGCTCTGGGATTGCTAAGATTTCAACTTCCAGTGTCAATTCCAAAACTACAGAGCAAATGACCTTAGCAGATAGAAAGAAAATTCTATTAACATCATCCTTCCTTTTTTTCTTTGCCATTTCTTGGGAACTAGTTTGAAATTTCAGACTATGAGCAATATCTGTACCATGCCAAACACATAAAGGAAAAAGGGAGGCAGCTTTCAATTATCCAGTTACGTTAGATGGCAAAATATTCATATAAACATGAAAAGTTTATTGCAATTTTCATTTGAATATGCATTCAGTCACAGGTTACTAAAAGAAAGTAGACACGGGAAGAATTTAAACCGTGTCCTTGGAGGACAGTTCTGAGACATCATTTTCCACCCAGAAGTGTGATCTGTGTATAGCTTTTCTCTTGCGCTATTAAAAAAGTTGTCAGAGGAAAGGAATTACATCATTTAGATACCAAGAAGATTTAAAAACAAAATAATGGTGTTATTTAGTATAACAGGAGCAAATCTAAAACTCAAGACACAATACCTCATCCTAATCTTGTTAAATATGACTCCCTTGGCAATTCATATAACATCTCTGGATTTCAATTTAATAAACTAGGTAATACAATTTATTGTAATTATACTATTCAAGGATATCAAGAGGAATATAAGTGCTGCTAAACAAATAACCAATAAATGCCCCCACACACCATAACATTGCAGACAACTCCTACGTTAGACACAGATCACAAGAACTAGTATTAATTTCAGGACAATGGACAGTCAAGTCATATGTGTATAGACCAGACAAAAAATAACTAGAAATATCAAGTGAGAATTATTAACCAACTTGTGAATTAGGTTTTTGTCCCCTCTTCTATTAGTAAGGCTAATTAGCTACTGATTTTTAAAGACTGTTTAATTTTATCATGACCTCTATTAGTAAATGACACTGTGTTTGGATTTTCCAGTTTGCATGTGAAGACCTTGGTTCGGTCAAGCTTGACTTTCCAGATAAATGTTTACCACCAGGGTCTAGAGTTTTAAAGTAACAAATTATACTTCTGAGTGAGAGATAATAAGCCCAACTCTGACCTGTTAGCATGTTAATTGCTTTCCCCTGCTACAGAGTAATCACTTTTCAAACTTTAGTGTAATACACAGATATAATCCAACAAAATTCTATTGTACACCTAAGATTCAGGTTATCGCATTACTAATATTAGATTATTTATTTGAGCAATTATATAGAACTTGAATTATTTTAATTAACATTCACAACAATCCCCTGGAAACTAAGTACAAAATTTGCCATGAGAGTTATCTGAGATATAAATAAATACTAAATAAATATAAATTATTGCAGCATAACTTGCAAAGCCGCTCCTCATATAGCATGTTTAATTCTGTAGCATGTTGATAGGATTTGTAAAGGTATTATTTACTTTACATTCATGACACTCTCAAAGGGCAACTTTCCTAGAAAGAAAGTTCTCTGTTTTGAAACTCAGAACTTTTAAGCTGAGAGAGGTCTTTTTCATTTGCAAGTCCAAGCCAGAACGTGAAGATTAAGGACAGAAAAACGTTTTCTATTGACAACCCTGGTTAGGCTGTTCCATTTGGAGAAGAAAACATAGATCAGCTCTTGTTCAAGTCAGAGTTGCCCAACAAAGGAAAAATGATCAAGAACTCTTGGAAAGAATCCCAGAGCTCTTAATTTATTGATTTGATCTATAAGGATACCCCAAGCTAAAAGGAGTATCTGAGCTTAGGTACCCCTTTATCTAGACTAAAAAGAAAAACTCATTGTGGTATTTTTGTTCATACTGCATAGTTTCTGACAGCACTTGCAAGGACATTGAAGATTCCCTTACCTATGTCTCTATGCCAGATCTGTGTCTCTGGTAACTTTTAATCCTCACATCCGACTATCTACTGGGACTTCTCCACTCAGATACCCTACAGGCATCTCAAAGTCAATGTACCCAAAATGAAACTAGCCTTCTCCTCCTTCAACCTATTTCTTCTTCACTCTATCTGCTCAAGGTCAGCTTCACGTGTTCGTGTGTGACCTGTGCAGTTGCTCAAGAACCCATGCTGGGAAGGGCCCTATACTTCATTAGTAAAATGACCTGCTGTCACCACCTTGAAATTCTTAATAATCCCTTAACAAGAAACTCCACACTTTAATTTTGCACTTGTCGGCACAAATTATCTGATCAAGCCTGTCTTTCCTGGACTGGCATCGCCATTACCCAGTCACTGAAGCCAACCACCTGGGACTCATCCCAGATTCTCCCTTCCTTCATTCCCATATCCAATCATTCTATTTGTACCCAGGGTTTTGTTTTTGTTTTTGGTTTTTTTTGAGTTGGAGTCCCACTCTGTCACCCAGATTGGAGTGCAGTGGCTGCTCCCGGCCACCGCAGCCTTGACCTGCTGGGCTCCGGCGATCCTTCCGCCTCAGCCTTCCGAGTAGCCGGAATTACAGGCATGTGCTACCACGCCCGGTTGACTTTTTGATTTATTGTAGAGATGAGGTCTCGCTGCCCAGGCGGGTCTCGAACCTGCGGGCTCATGCAATCCACTCACCTCAGCCTCCCAAAGGCGCGGGATTACAGGCTGAGCCACCGAGCCCGGCTGTGCCCAGGGATTTATACCAAGCAAGTAAAGGATCACCTTGCGCGCAATGCCTTTCTCTCCTTCTGGAAGAATTGACTTCCTCTTGTCTTTTAATTATTAAGCAGGGTTCATCTATACCAGAGATACTTACTGTGATGCCCTATCCTGATACGGATGCCTCCTCTTGGTCCTCTACGAGTCTATACCTGTCTCTACATCTGTCATTTTGTCCTTGCATGCTGTCTTATCTATCTTCCTCCAACTGACGGAGAGCCTCAGGATGGCTGATTTTCTTTTCTTTTGTATCTCTAGTTCCCAGTTCTGTGCTTGGCATATAGAAAATATTTAACAAATGTTTATTGAATAAAACTGACATGGTTTCAAAAAACTTTAATTCTCTTTTGAAAAACATAATCATTTGAGCTATGCAAATGCTGGAATTTTTTTAGAATGAGCTTCTTTCCCGCCAAGTGATCCTCTCCTTTTGATCCTGCACCTTCAGGGAAAATCAGCAAAGCAAACAGCTTCAGAGTTCATGTTACAACTTAAATGCATTCTGCACTGCCCTCCAGGGTCACTGTCCCCCAGGGTCATTTCTGCAAGTGAGAACAGCTGGGTCCCCTATGCCTCCAGGGGCTTCCAGCCACCACTGGATTATACACAGTGACTTGTTTGTGCCGAGATCTCACCGGTGTTTCTTGGCAATGCCACCAAGAGCCCAGGATATAGGAAAGCAAGAGTGGGAAGCCTGGCCCAGAGGCACGAGAAGGCGGTTACTAACTCCAGTACCCCGTGCACACTCACGGACACACAACCCTTCATCAGATCTGCCATCATGGAAAAATCCTGTCTGAAAAACAATATCTTGATGAGGCTAGAACAAAGAGTCAAAAGGAATCATTCCATCCCCAGTAACAGTGTCTAGTCAGCACTTCCTTCTAACTGTGATAGACATACCAGGGTGGATCTCTTTATTCATTCATTCACTCATGCAAATCTTTTCTGAACATTTCCTGAAAAGCAATGTGCCCGGTGAGGTACCACAGAGGAAGATAAAGGCCAAAAAGGAACAGGACCCACACTCAAGGAGATTAAGAATATTATTAGGAGACGGATAAAGTCCACTGATGCCTGACTATTCCTAGTGTGGTGCACACACAAGCAGCACGAGCTTCTGCTGGAAGCGTGTTAGAAATGCCAAATTTCAATGCCCTGCCCAAAGCCTCCTGAATCAGAATCTGCATCTGAACAAGAGCACAGAAGATCCACAGAAACTCAGAGACTGAGAAGCACTCGCACACCTCTCCCAGAGCTCAAAGCTGGCTCTTTAGTTTGAATGAAGTTCAAACCTCAGCTACAAAATCTGCCCTAATGGCTCCTGGTCACAATCCCTTTGTTTTTCCCATCTCTGGACACCACATCTCTGCTACTTCATGGTACACGCAACTGGAAATTTATCACACAAGGTGGGAACTGGAATAGGGCATGTCATCTTCCCAAAGCTTGCCACGTATGCCATGTGAATCTCATATTAGATTGTCTGTGGGACAAATTCACAGATTTCCATTCTTGCAATATTTTTCAGTTTTCCCAAAAGGCCTACTCAAAAAGGAAGTAATAATGTAAGAATTCAAGTAACTAATGGGCCTGATTTAAATGGTTTGCATCTTTTATCCACTTCATGTATAGTTGTACATTTTCCATAATCAAAAGACAGTTCTGGAAATATGACATGGCTTTATATAATTAACAGAGTATTAGAGTTTAAAAAGTTAAGACTCAGCTAGAGAGAAAGTGTAATTGGAAAATGCTTACTGCAGTAAAGCCTGGTCTTTTTCTTCTGCTCTTAATATTGTAATGCAAACACACACACACACACACACACACACACACATACATACACACACACACACACACACACCAGTATATGATTATTGTTAAAAATTCCAAATACATATACATTTTCCATGTACAAGTAATGTTTTTCATTTAATTTACATTATTTTGGGTACTCAGAACTTGTGATCTTAGAGGCCTAAGATACATGGAAAGTCTATTTTGTTTTATTTTGTTTTGGTGGAGTTTTGTTTTTTTTTTAACTTCTCAGGAAGTTCAGTAAATAGACAATCTCCTAAACCAGCAATTTTCAAGCTTGTTGATCTCAAAACTATTTTATATTAGTGAGGATTTATAAAGCTTTTGTTTACATTTGTTGCATATATCTACATTTACCCATAGTTTTTGAATATCCAATTATTGATTCATTTAAGAATAACTACAAACCCATAATACATTAATATAAATGACATAATTTATGAAAATAGCTGTATTCTATAAAATAAAAATAGTTTAATGTGAAAGGTAGCCTTTTTTACATTTTTATAAATACCTTTAATGTCTGACAAAACAGAAAGCTGCGTGTTCATATAGTCTTCTCCACACAATGTGTTGCAATATCGCATATCATGCAACCTCTGGAAAACTCTACCTTAAAATTGTAAGAGAATGAGGGTAAAAGGCAAACAGGACCTCAACAAGACTGATAAGAAAATTCGATGGAGAAAGAAATATTTTTTTTCAGTAAATGATACTGGGACAACTGGATAGCCACATGCCAAAAAAAAAAAAAAAATTGGGGCTGGGTGCAGTGGCTCACACCTGTAATCCCAGCACTTTGGAAGGCAGAGGTGGATGGACTGTTTGAGCCCAGGAGTTCAAGACCAGCCTGGGTAACATAGCAAAACCTTGTTACTACAAAAAATAATAAAAAATTAGTCAGGTATGGTGACACATGCCTCTAGTCCCAGCTACTTGGGATGCTGAGGTGGAAGGATCACCTGAGCCCAGGAGGTTGAGGCTACCATGAGCTGTGATCATCATAATCATGCCACTGCACTCCAGCCTGGGCAGCAGAGTGAGACCCCAACTCATAAAACAAAAATGAAATAATAATAATAAAGTTGGATCCCTACCTCACATCATACACAAAAATCAACTCAAGTGGATAAAGGATGGGGAGTGGCTGTTAATCATTCAGATTTATTCTGAGTTGATGGAAATGTTCTGAAATTAGTGGTGATAATTGCAAAATCCTGAATACACTAAAATCCACCAATTGTACACTTCAAATGATTAATTTTATGACATGTGGGTAACACATCAATAAAAAAATTGATCAAAGTCTTAAATGTAAGCGCTAAAACTGGAAAACTGATTAAAACACAGGCATGGGTCATTATTATTTTTGGATTGGGCAATAATTTCTTAGTTATAACACCAAAAATATAAGCAACCAAAAAAAAAAAAATATATATATATATATGTTAGATTTTATCCAAATTTAAAACTTCTTTGACACCATCAAGAAAGTAAAAAGATATCCCATCAAATGAGAAAAAAAAAATTGCAA
This sequence comes from Carlito syrichta, assembly GCF_000164805.1. Classification (NCBI taxonomy): domain Eukaryota; kingdom Metazoa; phylum Chordata; class Mammalia; order Primates; family Tarsiidae; genus Carlito; species Carlito syrichta. The sequence continues at coordinate 196,641 of NW_007259427.1, forward strand.
ATCATTGATTGTAAAAGGGATTTGTCTCCAGAATATATGAAGAAATCTTACAGCTTGATAATAAAAGACAACCTAATTTTAAAACTGGCAAAGGGTGTAAATAGACAGTTGTCTGAATAAGATATACAAACGGCTAATAAGCAGATGAAAAGATGCTTAACATCATTAGTCATCAGGGAAATACAAATCAAAACCACAATGAGATACCACTTCACACCCACTTAGAATGGTTATAATCAAACAGATAGATAAGAACAAGTGCAGGAGAGGAGGTGAAGAAATTGAAACCCTCATATACAGCTATTGGGAATGCAAAATGGTGCAGCTGCTTTGAAAAACTATTTGGCAGTTATTCAAAAGATTAACATAGAGTTACCATATGGCCCAGTAATTTCCCTTCTAGGTATATACTCAAAAGAAATAAAATGGGTGTCCAAAGAGTAACTTTTACAAGAACGTTCACATAAACATTATTCAGAGTAGCCAAAATGTGGAAACTCAAATGTTCATCAATTGATGGTTGAATAAACAAAAATGTTACATATCCATACAATGGACCATTATTCAACAAGAAAAAAAGGAAAGAAGTACTAATCCGTACTACAACATGAATGAATCCTGAAAACATTGTGCTAAGTGAAAGAAGCCAGACACAAGAGGCCACATATTGTGTGACTCCGTTTGTCCAGAATAGAGAAATCTATACAGACAAGAAGCACCTTAGTGGTTTGCCTAGGGCTGGGAGGTTTGGAGGAAAATGGAGGTATGACTGCCAGAAGACATGAGTTTCTTCTGGGGGTGATGAAAGATTCTAAAATTTACTGTTGTGATCCTTGTACAACTCTGTGAATATATTAAATTGTGTATTATATGGAATGCAAATTAAATCTCAATAAAACCATCATCCAAAAAAGGAAAACAATATCCTAGTATTATTTTGATGATCGTTTGAACCTCATAGACCCCATGAAAGGACCTCAGGGACTTCTAGGGGTTCTGGACCACACTTTGAGAACCTCTTACCCAGACAAAGCACCTAAAGTAGGTATTGTGGCTTATCTTCCCAGGAGTCATTTCTCTCTTCCTCATAACAAAGAGACTCCTGATTTTTAGATATTCACTCTTCCCTGTACAGATCATCACTAGGAGGGAAATCGATCCTACCCTGGGTTTCAGGGTCAAGCTCTGCACCTTAAGCTAACAACACTTTCTTTTTCTCGGGTCATAATCACTGGTTCAGGGGTGGGCAGGGGACCTAGGAAGTCCAATCAGAATGACTTCAGCTTGGGATGCTGAGTTGGAAGTGGCTTCTCTTTTCCTCTGCACAGTGTCCTATGAAAGTGTGAGAACTGGCACTGCTATAAACATTTCACTACCAGACTGAGGATGAAGCCATGCCAAAGGCAAGAAGTGGCAAGAGAACCCCAGAGATATAGAGCCACTGTCTCAAGTCCTTAACTCGGAACTTTTGGATATATGAACCAATAAATGTCCTTAATGTGAAAGCTAGTTTGAATCAGAATGTGTTGCATGTAGTTAAAAAGCATTCCAGGTTAGGGATAGGGTTAGGGTTAGGGTTAGGGTTAGGGTTAGGGTTACGGTTAGGGTTAGGGTTATATCCTGCCCAAATGATGCGGAGCTAAGAGTACTGCATTCTCCCTGCAGTCAACACACTTTGCCTTTGCTCTGAAGACGTCAAGAGATAGGAGCTTAGCAGACTATTGGAACAACATTACATTTATTTTTAGTATATAATATAAAGAGCTGGCCCACGTAATCCAGGCCTAAATATGTCAGAGCTGGGCCACAGTACTTAACAAATTGTCTCTTCCCTTTATTCCTTTTGTGTCTGATTTTCAGTAGACTCTGAATGGCACGCAAGATGAGTTTGACAGAGAAAAGTGCTGGATTGTCCCTACTAGCAGAAAACACATGGCTGCCAGCTGAACTTGGCTTTGATTTTACTAGGAGGATCATCATGGGGCCTAACATTTAGTATGTAAACATTTTTGAATGTGCTCATCCAATTCCCATTCCAATAGATAAGAAGCTATCTGTTTTTAAAACTAAATTAATTAAAATAGTACTCGGCATTTGGGTGATGTTTTTAACATTTACAACATGCTTTTACAGATACAAGCTCAACAACCCAATGGAGGTTGGCAATTGAGAAACTATTATATCCATTTTACAGATAAAGAACAGAAGGCCCAATACTTGCTTAAAGTCCTACACAAGCAGAAAATGATGGGGTTTGGATTCAATCCAGCAATACCACTACTAGGTACCTACCCAAGGGAAAAGAAATCATTATATCAAAAAGATACCTGCACTCATATGTTTATTACAGCACTATTCACTGTATGTAAAGATATGGAATCAACCTCAGTGTCCATCAATGGATAACTGAATAAAGAAACAGTGATATATATATACATTATGGAATACTACTCAGCCATCAAAAAGAGTGAAATCATATCTTTTGCAACAACATGGATGAAACTGAAGGCCATTATTTTAAGTGAAATAACTCAGAAAGTCAAATACCGCGTGTTCTCACAAGTGGTAGCTAAATAATGGAAACACGTGGACATAGTGAGTGGAGTAATAGACACTGGAGACTTAGAAGGGTGGAGGGACGGGAGGGCAGTAAGGGATGAGAAACTCCTAGTAGGTATATTGTGTACCATTTGGATGACGGTCACACTAAAAGCCCAGACTTCACCACCCTCCAATATATCCATGGAAAAAAACTGCGCTTGTACCCCCCAAATCTTTTTTTTTTTTTGAGTTGCAATCTCACTCCATCACCCAGGCTGGAGTGCAGTGGCACGCTCACGGCCACCCCAGCGTTGACCTGCTGGGCTCTGGCGATCCTTCCACCTCTGCCTTCCAAGTAGCCGGAACTACAGGCATGCGCTACCATGACAGCTAATTTCTATTTATTGTAGAGATGAGGTCTCACCAAGTTGCCCAGGCTGGTCTTGAACCCGTGGGCTTAGGCAGTCTACTCACCTCGGCCTCCCAAAGTGCTGGGATCATGGGTTGAGCCAGAGCCAGGCCTAAAATTTTTTAAATGATGAAGTTTGGGCTTAAAGTCATTAGATTCTAAGTCAAAGCCTTTCCACTGCTTAGGCTTACCTCTAATATATCTTCGCAAAATATTAAGGTAACAGTCACTATTTTTTCAGCTCTTACAACGGACCAGGTACTGAGCTAAGCGCATGTAGTGCTCATTTAAAACTTACAAGTCCATGAGGTCTGTGTCATTATTATTTCTACCTTATAGATGAGGAAACTGGAGCCCTAAAGAGGTAAAGTGACCTGCCCAAAGTCACCTGGCTATTCAATGGCAGGGCCGGGGTTCAAACCCAAGCACATAGTGCTCCATGACGTGTGCTCTCAAACGCTTTGCCACCCTGCCCTTGAACAGGCACAAAGCTTGCTTGCTGAACAGAGCTGTGCCTACTCTAGTCAAGATGCCTTTTGGGCCGGGCTTGGTGGCTCGGCCTGTAATCCCAGCACTTTGGGAGGCCAAGGCGAGTGTATTGCCTGAGTCCGCGGCTTCGAGACCCACCAGGGCAACTTGGGAAGACCTCGTCTCTACAATAAATCAAAAATTAGCAGGGCATGGTAGCGCGTGCCTGTAGGTCTGGCTAACTTGGAAGGCTGAAGCGGAAGGATCACCAGAGCCCAGAAGGTCAAAGCTGCGGTGGCCAGGAGCATGCCACTGCACTCCAGTCTGGGCAACAGAGTGAGACTCCAACTCAAAAAAAAAAAAAAAAAAAGATGCCTTTTAGCTGCTCAGAACCCACCAGTTCAGTAAGGATTGAACTGATATTTAACAACACAAACTACAAAGGATTATCGAATAATTTTTCTTCATCTGGAACTTAGCCATACAAAGATTGCTTAAAATAAGCCAGAGCTCAGATAACATCTTATTAAACTCTCCTGAAAGGTTTATTGTAACAATAATTACAAACCAAATTGACATATTCTGAAAGACACTCCTGCTTGATTAGCCAACAGCTGTTCCTTCCCACCACACACGTGAATACACACACACACACACACACACACACACACACACACACACACACACACCCTCCATCCCTTCCGTAATGGCAGCGCCCACCTCCTATTACAGAGAGGGAGGATGCCAGATGCATACATTCCTAGACACTTTTGCGGCTACGGCATGGGCATGTGATCCAACCCTGGCCAAGAGAATCTGGTGGGAAGATAACAGGGCCTCCAGATAAAAAGAAATGCATGAGGTAACACCTCCTGGTAGATAGTGAATGTGGTAGTGCCTGCCTCACATCCAAAACTACTGCAGCCACGTCAAAATCACAGTGACTATAGCAACATCGCCAATAGGTTGAGGATGGCCGCACCTGTGATGGGAAGCACCTGTGTCCATGCAGAGCTGCAGAACAGCCCTGAAGCTGCCCTCTCTCTGGACTTCTCACTAGATAAGATAATAGGTATCCTAGCCAGTCACAGTGGCTCATGCCACTAATCCCAGCACTTTGGGAGGTGGAGGCAAGAGGATGGCCTGAGCTCACGGGTTCGAGACCAGTCTGGGCAACCTGGAAAGACCTGGTCTCTATAATAAATCAAAAATTAGCCGGGCATGGTGGCACATGCCTGTGGTTCCAGCTACTTGGAAAGCTGAGGCTAGAAAGGTCCACCTGAACCCAGCAGGTTGAGGCTGTGGTGGCCGTGAGCGTGCCACTGCACTCCAGCCTGGGCATCAGAGTGAGACTCTGACACACACACACACACACACAAAAGGCAATATGTATCCTTATAACGTAGGCTTCTTTAACTTGGCTCCTCTCTTACTTGCAGCCAAAAGCAGCCTAACCCTTAAGTCCCAAAAGGCAGAGCTCCAGAGATGAAAGTGCTCTGGATTTTGAGTAAAATGACCTGGGTTCAAATTCCTTTATATGCCCTGTGACCCAAATTGCTATATCTCTCTGAACCTCATTTTCCATATCTATAAGATTGAGATAATACTCAGTAACACATTAACATACATAAAATGGAGACAACGCAAGATAATTATGGACATCACATGAGATCGTGTGGACGCAACCACTCTGTCAATAGCAATATTTTACCCAAATGCAATCTGTCTAGGTAATAATTAAGCCACAGAATTTTTAAACCATCACCATTCATCTAACCTTTATTTAACAAAAGAAGAAAATTGACTCTAAATGTCAAATGACTCACTCAAGAGAACACAACTGGTAGGTGACATAACTAAACCATACATCTAATTTCCTAATCAAATGCAGTTATGTCACCCTCATGTTGACAGGCAGGGAGCTAGATGAAATATCAGACAAGTTAGCACTCATCTGTTCAACTAGTGTTTAATGAACACATATTACATGTCAGGTGCTAGTCTAAGCATTAAGAAGTCAGTGGTAAACAGCATCAACAACAACAAAATGTTCCTATCTTCATGAATTTAATAGTCTAGAAAAGGAAATGATTCAATCTGCCTCTATATTATTGAGTGTCTACTATGTGCAAAGCACTATACTAGGATTTCTATTCAAATACAAATTTCCAGCCATCTCCAACAAGGTCAGCCATGTTTGTCAGGCTTTGTGAAAAAATGAATAATGTCAAAAGTCTATATTTTACCCAAAGTCAGAATTTAAAATGGCAAGTCCATGAGAAAGCGTTGTGAATAACCATGCCAGCATCTGAAAAAGTGGGCAGAAGATGGCTAAGACTCCACTCTAATTGAAGCAGCAAGGCTGAATGAAAGAGGGTTAGAGCCAAAGCTCATCTTTCTACAACATTCAGATATCAAGGGTTGGCTCAATTGGTCAATTGAAAAAGGCCACTAAGGAGCATTTGGCAGCTCCTTCCCTTCCCCAGCCTCTTTCTGGTGTTCTAGACCCCCCTTTCACTCCCTGTCAGCATGGAATTCCTCTTCCACCCTACCAAAACATTCATACACAAATGAAATTATGGGACAGTGTCCCAGACTCTGCGAAAAGAGACCGAGTTAGTGACTTCTCGATCTCCTCCTGGAATTGGCCACCAGTCTGCTGAGACTGGTGATGTGTTTGAAATCTTCCTTTGCCCGAATACCACCAAAATTATATCATTTGAAAAAGGAATACTTTAAAGCTGTTATTGTGCAAAAGTTATTTCCTACAGTCAATGGGGGGGTGCAAAGATTTGAAGTTGGAGGGTAGCAAGAATACTCTGCCTTCTCCCTTGTGTGGAAAGCACACTGAGAAGGATCAAAAGACAAGTTCCTTCACCACCAGGTCCTGGAATCAGAGCACAACCAGGTATTTCCCCCTTAGCTTCTGGCTTGGTTCAGACTTCATCTCTTGATGCATAGGCATAATTTGGAAGTACTATAATCTGAAATATAAGAATACAGTGTATAGATGCTAACAAAACACTCATGAGTAGTTTCCCTGAAGGCAAACACTACGAATCCTGAGAGCTGAAATGGCCCCCAGTGGCCTGCAGATTGGGCATTCCAATTGGCTCCAGAATGCCAGCCTCCCTGCCAGACTCTGGATATATTAAGTTTGCAAACAGGCAGGGAGGGCCACTTTGGCCATTTAGATTATGAATCCCAATTGGCCTTCAATCCCTGGTTCAATCCCCATTCTTTGGATTTATCTCCTTCAGTGTCTGGAAATTTCACTGAAAGCTCAGCTATTTCAACTATGTAAGATGTCAAAGATATATGTGAGCTTTGGATCCAGACAGATCTGGATTTGAATTCCAACTGATCAATCTCTTTCTTCGACATGGGCCTTGGATAAGCCACTTAAACTCTTGGTGTCTCTAATTTCGTATGATGGGAATAACACCTACCAGAGGGTTTGTGGTAGAGATCAGCTATGAGGAGTGGAAAAGGGTGGCACATGAAAGTGCTCAAGAAATAGCACCTAGAGCTAGTCACATGGTCCCAAACAACAGTCCTGAAGGTTTCCTGCATCAGCCAGCACTTGCAGTCACACTCCGGCCTCGCTAGAGGAATCTGTCTGAGCAGCTCATTTTTCCTTCAATCCGAGATGCTCACTTACTAATGAGCTCCCAAGGATGTGTGGCCTGAGTTTTCCCACTTATTTTGGGCAGGCGTACTCCAGGAGGGAACAGGACAACTAACACATATCCGAGAGCTCCTGTTGCTCCTACAGAACCTGCAGAGCCAGACAGGCATCGGGGCTGAGAGCTCCTACCTCAGGCAGGCAGATGTGGGCTATGCAGGGAGGGTGACATTCTGGGACAGTCCAGGCAAAGTAAGGAAGGAGGGAGGGAGGGAGGGAGGGAGGATGGAAGGAAGTCACCAGAACAAGTGCTGGTGACTCCACATAGTTTGGTTTGCTTTACTTTCATTTAATTCTTTTGCTCTCACTCTAAGCAAGATTAGGGATCTTTGGAACCCGATGCCCGAAAGTTCAATTTCAATTCCTGGCTTAGAACACTCTAGGAAGGTATGGGGTCCAAAATTATCAAAACAAAATATTTTAATCACTTGAATTGGTTAAGTAACAATCATCATTTGAGGGCAGACAGGGGCAGGAAAAGGCGCACCACAAAGTAAAACATCTGATTTTTAAAATCAATGCCCAAATCAACATTTTGAAACATAACATTTTAACCTCTTTGGCATCAGTTGGGCCATAAGAACTCTCCAAACTGTTGTTCGACTGGCTACAATGTATTGCTTCCCAGAACACCAGACAACAAACCCATGTGCTCTGGAAACTACTTATCTGTTCTAAGGAAGTCTTGGTCCCCAGAGGAGGGAAGAAAATGTCACTCCAAGTGGGACAGGGCCAGCAGAGGGCTAGGAGACAGCAGAGACCTCAACAGCCTCACTGGGTCCTCCCTGGCTCCCTGCTGCTGGCCTCATTTATGATGGGTTAAAGGACCTGGAACGCGCTTTAGGACTTGATGCAAAGTGCACCAACCATACTCTCTGGATCACAAGACAGTACATGCCAAGCGCTTCTGTGCAGCCCTCGTGGCAGCAGAAAAACTGCCTATCCTGCTAATCCTTTTATTATTAGGTTTAGCAGTGGTGCTTAGCTTGGAAAGAAATTCAAGCTCCTCCAGAAAATTCAATGGGAGTCTACTTTCCTGGGAGATCATGGGGCACCACGTCCCTGCCTTGAAACGTGTCCAACTGTCAGCTTACAAATTACTTGCAACTGTCCCTGTGTCACACACTCCCACTAGCAAACATTAAAAAGATTAAAAAATTTTTTTAAAAAAAGGAAACACCATTCATTCACTCCTGGTTCACACAGCTAGGAGACGAATTCCAGCCACTGGGAGATGCTGCACTTCTCACCTCCCACCCCGCGGGTGGTGTGCCCTGTATTTAAAAAGCAGCTCCAGAGATCAATAATTAAATCGATTTCGAAGTCAGAAGCTAATAGAGTTGAGCCCTGACACAGCCTTTCAGCCTGTGGGCGCTGAGTGGGACATCTTTGGGGTCACGAGAGAGGGGTTCCCACCTACCTATATGCACACGCACCGCAAATGCGCGCACGCACGCGCGCACACACGCGCGCACACACACTCTTGCAGCTCACACTAGATCTCCCGACAGCCCAAAGGCGCTTACTATCCGAGGATGAGGCTGCCAGCAAAGCTGCTTTCACCCCAACAACTCGCCTTCTCCTACAACTCGGGCGACAGCGAATGTCCACCAAGATGCCGAAGAGGGCTTTTCCCCAGGACCCAGGTTCCCGGAGGGCTCCCCACTTGCTGGCCTCACACGCCCTTTTCCGTTCCCTGAAACACTCCGACTTCACACGTTCCCTTCGAGGTAGCTCCAGTCCGACGCAGCGCGCGCTCCATCCTTCAAGGCTGGAGCTCAGGGCTGCCCGGCCTCTCTCACTCTGGGGAAACTTCGCCACTGCCTCACTAGAAGTAAAGACTGCCGGCAGGGGGGCGACAGGGAGCGGCAGGCAGGTTCTGGGGACCAAGCGAGGGTACCCTCGGAGCATGGGCGCGCGCGAGAGAAAAGAGTGAGCCCTGGCTGGTGCATGCCTTCTCCACGTGTTGGAAGGAAGGAAAGACCAGTGGGCGACACGCAGGAGCCTCTCCTGGCCCTCGGAGCTCCCATTTTCCGACGGAGTAGGGGCCAGAGGAGCCAGGGCTCTCCCCGCCCCCACCCCACCCCTAGGCAGCTGCCCAGCTACCCCAGCCTGGGCGCAGCGAGACGCGCGCGCGCGCGGGGTGCCCGCCCCGGGAAGGGGACCGGGCGCGGATAACGCGTGCCTGGCGCCTGCGGAGGACCATTCCCCCCTGCCTAGCTAGGGCCCCCAGGCTCAGAGGGCTGAAGAAGCAGCCTCGGGCTTTCCAGCCTGGCGCCCGGCCCCGCCCCGAGTGGGTTTCCTGTCCTCGCACGCCCAGCGCAGAGGCGCCCCCGCCCAGCTCCCGCGTGCGCCCCTCGCCCGGCGCCGCCCGCACCTGGATGTGGCAGGAGATCTCCGAGTCGTCCAGCAACCGGATGGTGCATTTCATCTCCTGGCTGAGCGATTTGATGCTGGAGCTCCGAAAGTGGATCATTTTCATGGTCCTCCCGCCTCTCCGCACACAGTGGCAGGAGGCGAACATGCACCGCGGCCCGGGGGAGCGAGCGGGAGGCTCGGGGCCGGCGCGGCGCTCGCCCGCGCGGACACACACCCTCGCGCGCGCACGGGCCGGGACACCTGGGCGCGGCTCAACCCCGGGACGGCG